>NC_084857.1:12645832-12899788 GCF_951802175.1 Populus nigra
TCTCTGGTTTGTTGCTGGAGTTTTATGGACCTGTATATCTACAAATACTGTCACCTTGGATGGTTTCAAGAAACATGTGGGCATCAATTCCATGTGTTCTCGCATTGATGGGGTTTTATTTGTTGTTTTTTGCTACTCCTTTTTAAGTTAGGGAATTTGTCATCTAGACAGTTTGAAATGGCTTGTTTCATGTAACATTTGCTATACAGCTAATAGTGTCATGGCTTGTGCAGATGGGCTGTTGTTTTACCTACTGGTTCTCGGAATCCTAGAATGCCTTACAAGCTGGAGCTTGCCATTTATTCTAGTGTGCAGGTATGACAAGTAAAATTTTCTAATTTGCAAGAAATTGGATACCAGATTCACATTCATTGTTAAAAGCTTATAATGATGTAGGCTTTTGTTTTTGTGCTGCAGTTGAGAGTTATTTTTTGGTTCTAGGCTCTGCTGTAATGGTACTTGTATTTGTATTTAAGCTTTTGGAATTCTTGTCCGGCACATTCCTGGTTTGCATCGGTGGCTTATCTTTATTCCTGTTTATGCACATTGGTTGGCTTTCTAGCAGTTTTATGGGTTTTACCAAAAACACACTTTTATTATAAAATTTATCTAGTTCTGGATTCATAATGGCTATAGCTATACCTGTTAACCTTCCATGTATTTAATCGATAGAATGTGGTGGGAAACAATAAATGTTGTTTGGCTAGCTCATTCCACAGGTGGAAATAGAAGCTCAGGTTGAGACTCAAACTAATGGAATATATCCCTCTAAAAACCCCGTGTGAGTGCCTCTACATGTGAGTGAGACACCAGGTTATCGTTCCTAGGTTGAAGTCTACCTCATCTCAGTGTGTAATGCATGTTAAAACAAAGCAAACTTTGTTCATGAAGTTGCATGAAATGGGACTGACGACTCACTTTCAATGGTCTCTTCCTTTGATGATAGTATGTTATCAGGGTTTCATATCTTAGTTTCGTTATCCTTTTTCCTTGTTTGAATTTGTATTCCTAGTAGTGTTTGCAAATGTAAGATGCTGTATTCCTATGTTTTAAAGTGCTATATTTTCTTCTCTTTTAAGTTATGAGTGTCTGGTTTTTGGTAATTTTCTTACATATTAATGGATGACCAGGATGCTCAACCACGTACACTAATTGCATTGTGGAAAGCGTATTTGGAAGATCCAAAGTTTCAATACTCCAATCCTACCGTGTTGATTATTGACAACTCCACTAGTAATTTCTCAATGATGATATCTATTTGCGAATCTTTTACTGACCTTTGTTGAAGTTGATGTCATGTTGGTTTCGTAGTCCCTACATTTACATTGGATTTTTTTTATGTCCATGCATAGTCTCAAGAGGTAGGAAGCGGAGACAAGCGAGGTATAGGCCTCAGACTGTTAGGCATAAGCAAGTATGGTAAATAATCCTGACAACATAAGGAACTAGATATCTTTTGAAGTACTCTGGATATAGTGTACCTCGCCATGCTCCTGCCTCCAACGTGAATTAGACATACCAGATAGCTAACAATTTTTTTTTTTTTTTGATGATTCACCAAATCAAAAGTAACTCGCTTTTGGTTAAGATTTAAGTAATAAATATATATTTTTTTTAATTTGTATTGATTATTTTAAACTTAAACCTGATATGTTTTGTTTTCAGAAACACGCATTAAACTCGCACCTGCAAATGAAAGAGACAAGCAACAGCTTCAGTGGTTTTGGGATGCATGCAAAGGAATACCACAGGTTCAATTCACACTTGTATACAGTTCTTCTTCTTTGGTCATAGAGGAATTGACAACTTGTATGCTACAAGTAGATGAGACAATTTTTCAGCTGAAGTATTTGAATGTGCATTATTTCTTTCCTTTCATTGAAACCATGATAACTTTTGAGGAGTTTTTTCTTATAACGCTATAATTTCCAATACTATCCAGATTCCAGCATAACTAATGTTAGATGCTATAGCTAAATAAGAAGCCTACTTGAGAATAGGATTGTTCTGGAGTCCAGTAGATCCATTTAGAAGAGGACATGAATGACAAGATGATACAAGAGAATTTCTGAAATGTTTTATGTATCTTTTACTAAGAGAGTTGCAATATATAAACACATCAAGAATGATCAAATCCATTAATTCTAGGGTCTAATAAACATAATCAGATCCTTTAATCCTAGGCCTATTATAGGAAGGATTACAGTAAGAATATATAGAACAATAATGAAAATCTTAGAGAGATAATCAAGGGATATATGGCTATGAAAGAAACTAAATAAGGAAAGACGAATATATTAACAATGAAAACCTCCCCTTACGGACAATTCTGAGCCTTCTAAAATGGTAGGAATGTCATGCTGTTGCAGGGAATTTTGTTGGCTTTAATCAGTTATTATTGGTTTTCATGTCACCTTGGGTCAAATTGAAAACTCATATTGAAGAACAATACATTTGTTTCAGGTTGGGAGAAACGAAAGCTTAAATGTCTTAAATAAATTGCAACTATTCTCTCGTTGACATATATTTGTATATTATGTACTGGACTACTTCCCTTGAGGCTTATAGTCCCCCCTCAAGAGTTTATGAGCCGACACTAAACTCCTTTGAAATGAGCACTAGTCATTATGCTTTCCTTTGGATAGTTATGAGCCGTTTGCTACTGTGTAAGTGGTAGCTCATGCTCAAACTCCCCAGAAACGCACACTAGTCACTACGCTCTGGTTATTGCTGAAGAAATGCATTTATTTCTGATTGGTGCTATACTGCTTTAATGGGCAGAAATACTCTGATCGTAATGCATACGGACAGTTAATTGAGGTTCCTCTTGCACCGGATTAATTGTTTTATAATTAAAATTCTAACAGTTGATTTGCTTCCTTTAAAAAATGGCTTTTACTTAAATATGCAGAAAAGGATCCTAATGTCACAAGTGTATCTGTTTGGTTGTGATCTGTTAGAGTCTAAATTCTGATCAGCATTTCAAGTGTGTTGCATACCTTCCAATTGAAATTCCCTTATTGTTTACATATCTATGTATAGAGTGGGAAATTTTAATGTAAAAACTTGCTTGGTCAATAGGAGCTATATATCATTTAGTCAAAGACTTTGTTCATTACAAGAGGACTTGTGACATGAATGCCTATAATGTCACAGGTAATGCATCCTCCAGAATTTCTGCCCGAATCTCAGAATCTGGCTGTTCAAGCAACTGCTCCACCATCTGATGAAGATCCAGAGATAGCAATGGCAATAAATGCCTCCATTTAGTCTGCCACGGCAGAGCAACCTATTTCTGATACCCACTCTAGCACTGGAGCAAGTTCATCCACTAGCTGGAATTGCCCTGTTAATGCTAGCGGTCAAGGTGCTATGGATGTGCCTGCAGCACCTCCTCCCAAAACAACTAGCAGCGGATGGGCACCTAATGAAGCTGTATCTAGTGGCAGCTCAACTCCACAAACCAAGATCTTAAATAGCAGCGTTGCTGATGTCCAGACAGCAACTGATGCCCAAGATTCAGTCCCATCAGCTCCACCCACTGTAGATGAGCTTATAGAAGATGGTCTCATTCACTATCCATCAATTGATTCCAGCCCCCTTGATATTTCTTCCCTACCCATTGAGAATTTTCCAGAAAACACAGGTGAAAAGAAAGAAGATGAAAGATCATCATCATGTTTAATATGTTTAGATGCTCCAGTTGAGGGAGCTTGCATTCCATGTGGCCACATGGTTGGATGCATGTCTTGTTTGAAGGAAATCAAAGCCAAGAAATTTGGTTGCCCTGTGTGTCGTGCCACAATTAACCAGGTTGTAAGGCTCTATGCTGTTTGATTCTTGCTGAAGAATGAAGCTATAAATGGTAAGTATTTTCTGGGCACCATAGACAATTATGTTCTCTTTCCTATAGAACAATATATGACCTTAACTTTTTTGTTTGAATTATTGAACAAGTATACCTTAGTGTTCATGCTTTTAGTAGCATCACTGAAATCCCCTATAGTTTGAAGCTAATCATCCTCCTTCCGCTGATGTAGATCTTACACTTGCTATATTTTGCGAATTGGAATTATTCTTTCAAAACTGTTAGGAAGAGGTAGCATTTTCATTGGGAATAGCTTGATACTAGTTTTTTGGGAGTCTAGTGATTTACTGTTAATAGACAATTAAGAAAGAGGGTAAGTTATACACGCAAATAAAAACATAGGGATGTGATATTAGGCTTTAGATAACTTATTCTTTTCCATCTTTAAAGGTTGTCGCCGTTCTTATTTTGCATGCGCCGTTTCAGTCACAGCCATGGCCAATGCACTGCTGGCTTTTGACAAGCTCGCAAACGGATGCTAGTTTTTCTCTCCTCTTGGTCAGTCTCGGCCATGGCCAATAAGTTGCGTAAATGTCTGGCAAAATATTTTTTATTCCTAAATGTATTAATATATTATTTTTATATTAAAACACTAAAACAATTAAAAAACACTAAAACAATAATTTTAAATAAAAAAAATAAAATTTGAACAAACAGTATTTTAACTGCACTGCGAAACACTCTTCAAATGACACCAAAAGGAGTGTAAGACTAGAAAAAAATACTAAAAAAAATGATTAAAAGAAAGATGAGAAGGAGGAAACTAACAGCAAGGCGAGGAGACCCTACTTGATAGCTTCGAGCAATAAAATGGTTGTACAGAAAACTTGTGTAGAGGAAAAGATTGACTAGAGAAAAAGAAAAGATGAGACGGCTTGGATTTCTACAATGAATCGCGCAAATAACTGTCATTCATTTTTAAAGTGGGCGCGTATTCTAGATAAAGGGACAGTCGGGGTTTTACTCACTCACCTGAACCTATAAAGTGTGCTTTTTGAGAGGTGGAGTTTCCTCGAATCCAAAAAAAAAGTATTCTAGATAAGCTATATTTAATTTTGTTAAATTTAATTTGCTAGGTTGATTAATTTAGAATATCTAAAACTTATTTTAGGAGTTTCCACTTAAATCATAAAGATATTAACATGATAAAATTTAAATAATTAACTAAATTTTTAGTGATTAGATTAACTTAATCAAGCCTAATTGAGTCAACGGTTAAAAAAATATATAGAATATAAAAAAACAATATATTCTTGATAAAAATATTAATTTATGTTAATCTAGTAATTATAAGTTCATCTGATGACCTGGGCTCTTTTTCAAACGACAACTATGTTATATGTGCACATGAAAAATTATGCTAAAAACTATTCTAAAAAATCGAAACAAATCCGATGCATGTCTCTATGGCGACTTGCTTTTCTTAATGAAAGGGAAATAAAAAAAAATTACTTGGAGTAAATTTTTTATAAATTTCATAAATTTGTTGTGAACGGTCTGTATATTTAATTGGGTTTACAGATACATTTCGTATTGTATAAAAGCTGGTTTTGAAATTGAGTTTTAATATTAGCTAGATAATTCAGTCATGTAAAACTGGAGGTCGGATCAATTTTTTAAAGTAAAAATAATATCCAGTTTTTATTCATATTTTTTCTAGTAAAACAAATTAAACTACATGAGAATTGATACAACATGACTTGTTTACATTTACAGGTCTAAAATCAACTTGTATGACCAACAAAAATATATTTTGACTCAAAATAAATATTTAAGATGAGATTTTTTATATATAAAAAGTGAAATGACAACACATTGGATCCATTTGAATGAGTCTAGGTTAAACCGTCAACCAACATACCAACCCACGAGATCATGATAACCTTGTAAAAAACAAATCAAAATAAATTACGAAACTCAATTTTTAATATACTCAATGTTAAATGATAAAATTAAAAAAAATTAAAAATAGAACCCAAAATAATAACCTGTGTTAGCTTGCTAAACCTGCCACCCAGATTATGAGACATAAATAATCCAATATAAAACAGATTGAAATAAAGTATGAAACTTAATTCTCAATCAACCCAGTATTGATAGATAAAATTAAAAAAACAATCTATTAAAAAAAACATAAAAAAATAACTCGAGTCAGCTAAGATTAATCTGCCAAACATGTGATTCAAGTTAAGAAGTGGTGATAACCTCATAAAAAACAAATCATGAAATGAATGATATTAAAAAAAATCAATTAAAATAAAAAAAAATCAAGTCAATTGATTTAAATTATCAAATTCGTATCTTGAATTATAAGTCTAAAATAAATTCATAAAAAAATTATAAAGCTCAATTTTTTAATAAAATAATAAATAATAAAAAATAAATAGTGCGGAAGTACACTAAATTCACCTTCTCTTTCATGCCCCCCCCCCCCCCTCCTAATTAGCCAAGTAACAATCCTTCATTTCAATGTCTTATAACAAGATTAAAAGCAGATCTTACAGTTAAAGTAGTAATTTGACCATCTTAGCACAAAAACATCCATTTAATACAAGTTGAA
Source organism: Populus nigra (assembly GCF_951802175.1). NCBI lineage: Eukaryota > Viridiplantae > Streptophyta > Magnoliopsida > Malpighiales > Salicaceae > Populus > Populus nigra. Next base: position 12,652,261 of record NC_084857.1, read on the forward strand.
TAAAGGGACAACCTCACTTTAGTCCCTAACTTGTAACCCATTTCTCAATTAGATCCCAGCCTATTTTCTAATCAAATCTATCCTTTTAGAAATCCTCAATCAAGTTCTTGTGTTCTTAGAGTTATTGCAAGAAAAATAGCATAAATGACGTCTTTTTATTTCATAAATTACAAAGTTTAGACGAGAAACATGAAAGAGAATCAATTGAGGATTTCTGGTATTTTAATGATCAAATTAATATAAAATTAGGTTCATGACCTAATTGAAAATTGGTGTATACATTAGGGACCAATAAGAGGTTACCCTAAATATAAAACACTACATTATCCCTAATGCTTGCATTGATAAGGAGAGAATTACTCGAGAAAAAAACTATGGAACTATTTTTTGAATAGAGATTTTAATAGATAACAACTTGAATTTTTATTATTCATTGTGTAAAAAAAAAAGATAAAATATAAAAGGGTAGTTAATGTTTGTTTTTTGAATTAAGAATGATTCCTAAGACCATTTGATAACAAATCAAATGTGGGATATCCAAAACCATTTAGGTGGTGGCCTAGTGGTAAGAGTTTGAGACCAAAAGGTTTGCTCCCTTTGTGGTCTCAGGTTTGAGCCTTGTGGTTACTGATATGATGGCCACTGGAAGCTTATATTGTCGTTAACTTTAGAGCTCGTGGGATTAGTCAAGGTACGCGCAAGCTGACCCCGATACCTATGTTAAACTAAAAAAAAAATTATGGGATATCCAAATAGAATATTAATTTATAGTTTTACGGTAGAATAACTTGGTGCTTGTTTAGTCTAATTTTGCTTGGTGTATAATATTAAAAATAAATTTAAAAAAATATTTTAATATATTTCTGAAAAAAATATTTTAAAAAACCTTGGCCCGCCTTGTATTTGTTTTTTCTTCGAGATTGAAAAATCAATATAAGAAAAAAGATGAAGAAGAAGCAATTTCCATGACAATGAAATTCAAGGTGGTTTCGGCTCGGGTCCTCCATCCAGGCGCTATCTAGCGCACGCCATAAAATTAGAGGACGCGTAGTTTAGTTTAGTTTAGTTTCATTCAACTCCTCGCCTCTATTTTTAATTTCATATCAGTTGACTTTCCATATTCTTCTTTCTTAAGCAAAAACAAATATGGATATTCGATTGTCCAGGAAAATTATAGTCGTAGCTTTCCCGGAGACTACCGCTCCGATTTACCTCTAAATAATACGAGAAGAGAAGAGAAGGCCATCCGGGAAGGAAGGAATCCTTCATTTTTGTTTGTTTGTGATAGAAAAAAGAATGGGGCAACAGCAATCAAAGCACGAGTTGCTGTATCAGCAAGTGAAAAACGGCAACATAGAAGGAATCAAAAATCTTTGCAGAGAAGGCGCTAGCCTTGAGGTTCCGATTATTCCAACTTTTTTTATCTTTCTCCTTTTTATTATTTTTTTAAATAAATCTAATTGGTTTTTTTGTGCAGTGGGTTGATAAAGAAGGAAAAACACCACTGATAGTGGCGTGTTTGAATCCTCAACTCTTTAACGTGGCTAAAACTTTGATTGAGCTCGGTGCTGATGTTAATGCCTATCGCCAAGGTATCCCTTTCTTTACTAATTTAAATGTTCATTTGCTTTCTTAATCTTTCAATTAAGAGAAATTAGTTCGTTCTTAATTAGTTTAGCACTCCACTACATAACAAAACAGGTTCATTTTCGAATATATTACGGTAAAGGATTTTTTTTTTTTTTTTAAGGAATTGCCTCTGCCCACGGATTCTTGATTAACGTGTTAATTCTGTTTATGAGTATAATTATTATTTTTTTTTTATCGAGCTGTAGGTCGGAAGGGGGGGAATCCCTTGCATCATGCGGCAAAAAAAGGTCTTGAAAATACTGTCAAGTTACTTCTTTCACATGGAGGTGAGCAAATAATTTAAAAATATTAAAAAATATTAATTGAAAAGGTTTTAAAATTTTTTAAAAATATTTTTGAAACTTAAAAACTAACCTATAATTATTTTTCAAAGTGATTTTTTTTTAAAAAAAAAATTTAAATAATTTTTTTATTTTTAAAAAATTATTTTTAATATCAGTGCATCAAAATGATTTTAAAACACTAAAAAAATTAATTTGAAGCAAAAAAAATTAATTTTTTTCTAAAGCAATTTTAAAACACAAAAACATACAAGTTATAGTTGTTTTTCAAAGAATTTTTCACTCGAAAATTCATCAAAATAATATTTTTTTAAAAAATTATTTTTGACATCAGTGCATCAAAATTATTTAAAAACATAAAAAAATATTAATTTGAAGCAAAAAATTAAAAAAAATTATTTTTTAAAAAATAAATAGGTAATAATTACTTTTTAAAATATTTTTTATTTGAAAATTCATCAAAATAATATATTTTTTTATTAAAAAAATTATTTTTAACATCATCTATTAAAATGATTTAAAAATACTAAAAAAATATTAATTTTAAAAAAATAAAATATTTAAATTTTTTTAAAAATATTTTTAAAATACAAAAATAAATAGTTAATTTTTGCAGCTGTATATATATATATATATATTGGAGTGTCAGCGATAGTTTAATACGTGTTTGTTTCTTTTTAATTTTCAGCAAATGCATTAATGACGAATGGTGATTGCCAAACTCCTCTAGAAGTTGCCAGGGCAAAAGGGTACGGCAATGTTGTCCGGGCAATTGAGGTATGCTTAACAGTTCATGCTGTGACGTTGTAACTACTTTGTAACCGGGCAACGTGGGAAAATAATTTCTGTTATTTACCATGTTAAAAAGATTTTTTCCCTAATTCTTCGCAGGGTCATATTTGCCTATTCTCTGGGTGGTTGCGGGAGTTTTATGGACCTGGATTTCTAGAAGTAGTGGCACCTCGGTTGGTTTCAAGAAACATGTGGGTATCATTTTTATTTGTTGCTTTTTGCTCCTCCTTTTTCAAGTTACGGAATATGTCATCTGGACGGTTAGAGCTTCGGAATATGACTGTGGTTGTTTTTTAAAGTGTTTTTTACTTGGAAATATATTAAAATATTTTTTTATTTTTTTAAAATAATTTTTGATATCAATGCATCAAAATGATCTAAAAATACCAAAAAAATATTAATTTGAAGCAAATAAAAAAATAAAAAAAAATTATTTTTTTAAAAAACATTATTAAAATACGAAAACAAATAAAAATCAAAAAATGACTTGTTCAATGTAACATTTGTTATCCAGCTAAATATTGGTCTCAAAGAGCACTGGATTTGTTATGCCTAACAGTGTCACGGCTTGTACAGATGGGCTGTTGTTTCACCTACTGGTTCCCGTAATCCTGGAATGCCTTGCAAGTTCGAGCTTGCCATTTATTCTAGTTTGCAGGTACGCCAAGTAAAATTTTCTAATTTGCAAGAAATTGGATGCCAGATTCACATTCATTGTTAAAATTTTATAACGATGCAGGCTTTTATTTTTGTGCTGCCTTTGAGAGTTATTTTTTGGTTCTAGGCTCTGATGTAATGATACTTGTATTTGTTTTTTTGAAATCTTATAAAAAATTTTTTTTATGAAAACATAAAGTATATATACTTCTCATATTAAAAAAATAAAATATTATTTTAGTATTTATATAATGAATTTTGAAAAAAAATTAATAATCAACTAAAACAACAGATATCAATCGGGTTTTACCGGGTCAACAAAGTTTTTGCTCATCTCGGTTTTTTTTCTAATCCAGACCGATCTAGCCATTGGGAAACCCTACTAGTCCAGTTCAAGTTTAATAACTATGATTTATACACATTGATCGGCTTTCTAGCAGTGTTATGGGTTTTACCAAAACCACACTTTTATTATAAACTTTATCCGGTTCTGGATTCATAATGGTTGTAGCTATATCAAGGGCGGAGGAGTTAAGGAGATTATGGTGGGCTATAGCCTAGCTTAAATAAAAAAAAATAAATTACAAAAAATTCAATAAATAAAAAAATTAATGAACCATCCATCAAAGCTGTCAAAAATGTATTTTTGACACGGTATAAAAAATACAAAATAAACTCGAATTGTAAAAATAAATCGTAAAATCGTGAGAAATTTTTTTTCATACATAATTCAAGCACTTTTAAATATATGTTTTAAATAAAAATTATTTTTTTATATTTTAAAAAAATAATCCAACCTCCAACGATGCAATTAAATTGAAACTCGTTAGAAGAACGTAAAATCCACAACAATGTTTGCGGCATCGAGTAATCTGGAGTTTAACATATAAGTCGAAACACCCAATACCTCTCGTGTCATTCAATCTCACCAGCATGTTGATAGTTCAATTAGGCACTATTATGTTTTTTTTTTTTTTACAATGATCTAGGCTTTTCTATGATTGGGTTATGGGTTGGAGTGGGCACATGAGCCCACAAATCCGACCAATCGGTGAAACCTGTATAATGTTGACTTTTCATTAATATTATACTACAACTTAAAAAGCGTGTATGGTTTTTTTTTTAATTGCAGAGGTAAGTACTGTTTACACATTAATAGGAAAATAGCCGCTGGAGTGCTGGACAGTTGGAGGAAACAGTAACGGCCATTTATATTTTCTTCTAAAATTGTTAAAACGGCCTTGAAATCGTATTTTTACGTGATTTTCGCTTGATTTTAATGATTTCACCTAATTTCACTTATTTTTAAGTTTTTAAAACAATTTTGCATGTTAAGCATATATTTAACTTGTAAAATCATACGATTTTAGAAGTCAAATCACAATTTTAATAACCTTGTTATCCACCTTGATTTTTAATAATTGGTTATGAGATAGTCACATAAACTTTCTAATAACCCAAAACTCAATAAAAAAACTTTCTTTGTCCTTTACTAAAAGACACATAAATCCTAAACACAAATAACTAATTGGTTATGAGACAATCAAATTTGCATGCCTTTGTAAGTTGAAGTTTTAGCTACCGTAGAATGTGAGACTGGTAGATGGACTAATCAAATCGATAATTTACACGAAGTGAAACTACTCAGTGGAGCTTTCATTTTGATTCTATTTGCAACTTAATAGATATGCATGATGCAACTTATGCTTTAAAGTATAGTTCAAAACGGATCTTCTAACTTTATACATGGAGAAGTTGGTGGTTGTTCCATCGTGATGAAATCTTTTGAATTTATATTCATCTTATATTTGATGCATAAAATAATATGAATTATTTATTTACTTTGTCGAGTTTTGCAGCAAAAATCTCTTGACATCTTAAATGCAATTGATCTTATATCAACTACTAAAGCATTGTTTTGAACTTTGAGAGATGCCAAATTTAATCTTCTCTTTGCACATGTGCAATCTGTTTGCACACAATATGAGATTGACATACCACAAATGAATACTTCGTATAAAAAAGCTATAGGTCGTTCATGTCAGTAACAAGAATCTGTAATAGTTTACAAACATTATCATTATGATATATTTAACTCAATAATAGATTTTCAGTTAGAAGAATTAAATTTTAGATTCAGTGATGGAACAGTAGAACTCCTTGCATTTATCTCTGATTTAGAACCTAAGAACAACTTTAAATCATTTACATTAAACGAGAACTTGCTAAAGATATCGATTCGAATTCGATCATATATGAATTCTATTCCACAAAACATCGAAGAGTGCAACTTTAATAGTGTAATTTTTTTTTTCAATTTTATGTAATTTAAATTTTATTTTTTTATATTTTGTGTGTATGTATTTGGATTGAAACTTTAGTGTTATCTTGATAAATTTTTATATATAAGCTAATGATTAATCTTGAAAAATAACTTATATGGATTTACTTTGTAGCCCTGGGTAGAAAAAATTCCTGGCTCCGCCCTCGGCTATACCTGTTAACCTTCCATGTATTTAATCGATAGAATGTGGTGGGAAACAAAAAATGTTGTTTGGATCCATAGGTGGAAATATATAGAAGCTCAGGTTGAGACTCAAACTGATGGAATATATCCCTCTTAAAACCCCGTGTGAGTGCCTCTACATGTGAGTGAGACACAAGGTTATCGTTCCTAGCTAGGTTGAAGTCTACCTCATCCCACCTAGCACAGTGGCTTGAATAAAAAATGTTTTATTAAGTTATCCAAGCACCTACAGTACTGCTACAAGCGACTTTAGTGGTTAAAAATGCTGTTATTTTGCTCCTTCTTGCTGTTTTCATGGTGTTGAAATAGTCTTCAAAGATGTCAATACTTCATGGCATTCAGAAATGAGAACATCGCAGCGTGAGAGGTGGTGATGTGTTTAGCTACTGCTTCCACATCCAAGCATGCTTTGCATCAATTACCACTTGAACATTTTGGTGCTAGAATTTTGCAGAATAGGTTGCGTTTTGGAACCTCTCATTGGGTGCTGCATGTTAAAACAAAGCAAACTTTGTTCATGAAGTTGCATGAAATCGGACTGACAACTCACTTTCAACGGTCTCTTCCTTTGATGATAGATGTTATCAGGGTTTTATATCTTAGTTTCGTTGTCCTTATTCCTTGTTTGAATTTGTATTCCAAGTAGTGTTTGCATATGAAAGATGCTGTATTCCTATGTTTTAAAGTGCTATATTTTCTTCTCTTTGAAGTTATGACTTTCTGGTTCTTGGTAATTTTCTTACATATTAATGGACGACCAGGGTGCTAAACCACGCACGATAATTCAATTGTGGAAAGCAAATCTGGAAGAACCGAAGTTTCACCGCTCCGATCCTACTGTGATGATTGCTGACAACTCCACTAGTAATTTCTCAATGATGATAACGATCTGTGTATCTCTTATTAACCTTCGTTGAAGTTGATGTCATGTTGGTTTCCTAGTAATGTCATTCTGGTTCTTGGTCTTTTTCTTTGTTGTTTTACCTGTCTGTGTTTTTTTTGTCCCATTGCTGGTCCTGTTTTTCCCTTTTGATTCTCTGTTTTCTTAAGTATCCCTGCCCCTGGCTCTCTCTCTTTTTTTTGTGTTCGTTCTCGGCTCGTGTCTTTCTCTCTGCGTGTTTTTTCAGCCCCCTTTCTCTCTGCGAGGCTGTTCTCAGGCTTTTAAAGCCAGAGAAAATCGTGTGTTCATGCCTTCAGAAATGAGGCACGTTTCGTGAGGGACCGTGGGCATCGTGGTTCATGATTTGTTGGTTGTGTTTCTTGTTGATCTGGTCTTCAAGATAAAAAGATGATAAATAATATATGTTGAAAATGATTTCACTTGAAATGATTATTTTTAATTAGATTTTTTATTTCATTAATTAAATAATTTCAAGTTTAATTAAGTCCCCAAACTTCCAATTCTTCCCATGTTTGGCATAATTGATCCCCAAATTTATAATTCAATCCTTATTGGTCCCATCTCAATCCAATCTTTAATTCATTCATTTTTTATTTTTGGTTATTACAATTTGTACTGATTATTTTCAACTTAAACCTGATATGTTTTGTTTTCAGAAACACGCATTAAACTCGCACCTGCAAATGAAAGAGACAAGCAACAGCTTCAGTGGTTTTGTGATGCATGCAAAGGAATACCACAGGTTCAATTCACACTTGTATACAGTTCTTCTTCTTTGGTCATAAATTGACAACTTGTATACTACAAGTAGATGAGACAATTTTTAAGCTGAAGTATTTGAATGTGTATTTTTCCTTTCCTTTCATTGAAACCATGATAACTTTTGAGGAGTTTTTTCTTATAACGCTATAATTTCCAATACTATCCAGAGTCCAGCATAACTAATGTTAGATGCTATAGCCAAATAAGAAGCCTCCTTGAGAATAGGGTTGTTCTGGAGTCCAGTAGATCCATTTAGGAGAGGAAATGAAAACCTCCCCTTACGGACAATTCTGAGCCTTCTAAAATGGCAGGAATGTCATGCTGTTGCGGGGAATTTTGTTGGCTTTAATCGGTTATTTTTGGGTTATTATTGGTTTTCATCTCACCTTGGGTCAAGTTGAAAACTCATATTGAAGAACAATACATTGGTTTCAGGTTGGGAGAAACCAAAGCTTAATTGTCTTAAATAAATTCTAAATGTTCTCTCGTTGACATATATTTGTATATTATGTACTGGACTACTTCCCTTGAGCTTCATAGTCCCCCTTCAAGAGTTTATGAGCCCATAGTAAACTCCTTTGAAATGAACACTAGTCATTATGCTTTCCTTTAGACAGTTATGAGCCGATTGCTACTGTGTAAGTGGTAGCTCATGCTCAAACTCCCCTGAAATGCATGGTAGTATAAGTGGTAACTCATGCTCAAACTCCCCTGAAATGCACACTAGTCATTACGCTACGGTTATTGCTGAAGAAATGCATTTATTTCTGATTGGTGCTACACTGCTTTAATAGGCAGAAATACTCTGATCGAAATCCATACGGACTGCTGATTGAGGTTCCTCTTGCACCTGATTAATTGTTTCATATTTGAAATACTAGCAGTTGATTTGCTTCCTTTAAAAAAGGTTTTTTACTTAAATATGCAGAAAAGGATCCTAATGTCATAAGTGTATCTGTTTGGTTATGATCTGTTACAGTCCAGATTCTGATCAGCTTTTCAAGAGTGTTGCGTGCCTTCAAATTGAAATTCCCTTGTTGGTTACATATCTATGTATAGAGTGGGAAATTTTAATGTAAAAACTTGCATGGTCAATAAGAGCTAATATCATTTAGTCAAAGACTTTGTTCATTACAAAAGGACTTGTGACATGAATGCCTATAATGTTACAGGTAATGCATCCTCCAGAATTTCTATCCAGATCTCAAAATCTGGCTGTTCAAGCAACTGCTCCACCATCGGATGAAGATCCAGAGATAGCAATGGCAGTAAATGCCTCCATTCAATCTGTCATGACAGAGCAACCTATTTTTGATACCCACTCTAGCACTGGAGCAAGTTCATCCTCTAGCTGGAATTGCCATGTTAATGCTGGCGGTCAAGGTGCTGTGGATGTGCCAGCAGCACCTCCTCCAAAAACAACTAGCAGCGGATGGGCACCTTATGAAGGTGTATCTAGTGGCAGCTCAACTCAGCAAACCAAGATCTTGAATAGCAGCGTTGCTGATGTCCAGACAGCAACTGATGCCCAAGATTCAGTCCCATCAGCTCCACCCATTGTAGATGAGCTTATAGAAGATTGTCCCATTCACTATCCATCAATTGATTCCAGCCCCCTTGATATTTCTTCCCTGCCCATTGAGAATTTACCAGAAAACACCGGTGAAAAGAAAGAAGATGGAGGTTCATCATCATGTGTAATATGTTTAGATGCTCCAGTTGAGGGAGCTTGCATTCCATGTGGCCACATGGTTGGATGCATGTCTTGTTTGAAGGAAATCAAAGCCAAAGAATGGGGTTGCCCTGTGTGTCGTGCCACAATTAACCAGGTTGTAAGGCTCTATGCTGTTTGATTCTTGCTGAAGAATGAAGCTATAAATGGTAAGTATTTTCTGGGCACCATAGACAATTATGTTCTCTTTCCTATAGAACAATATATGACCTTAACTTTTTTGTCTGAATTATTGAACAAGTATACCTTAGTGTTCATGCTTTCAGTAGCATCACTGAAATCCCTTACAGTTTGAAGCTAATCATCCTCCTTCCGCTGATGTAGATCTTACACTTGCTACATTTTAGGAATTGGAATTATTCTCTCAGTATCTAAATCACACAAGTAAATGCTGTCAAAATTGTTAGGAAGTGGTTGCATTTTCTTTAGGAATAGCTTGATACTAGTTTTTTTGGGGTCTAGTGATTTGCTGTGTGACTACATGGGAGCCTATTGATCTCTGCATAAATTTTAATATAGGATCCTGAAGAGAGTAAAATTTACTAGAAACAAAAATGCTAAATTGCTGGCAACCGTTTCTGCAGGTAAGTTTGGCAGCGCAAGAGAATTGACAACTTGAGTTGCTGCAGTTAGGCAACTTCTTGGAACATTGTACTCGCTTACTTGTGATTATTAAGACCATGTATGGGTTCTTTAAGGGTACACCTTATGTGAGCCTTTTGTGTATAATTTCTTTCTATACATATGACTCGATAGCACGCTTCTATACTGTCGTGGGCTTATAAAATAAATATATTTAAAAATATTATAATTGTGAACCAGTACTAGATAATAGAAACTGAAAATATAATAGAGTCAATATTCCATAAGAAAAAAAAACAAAAAAAAACTTATGCAAGGAAACTCTATAGCAATTTACAGTGTTTTATAAAAAAAACTATAATGTTATTCCCACATGATTTAGCCTTACTTGTAATTGTAATATTAAAAAAATAAAATCGACAAAGATAATTTTAAAAAAAATATAACAAAAAAAAATCATGTAGATTGCTACAGTGTTTTCCCTACAAAATCAACAAAGATAATTTTAGAAAAAATCATAACAAAAAAAAACACGTAGGGAAACATTATAGCAATCAACAGTGTTTTGTGATGAAAGCTACAGTGCTTTCCCCACATGATTTAGCTTTACTTATAAAAAAAAATTACAAAGTTAAATTATCAACCATATTAAAAAAATATTAAATTAATATTAAATATTTTTTTTATAAGCTAAACAAAATCATCTAAGATAAACAAGTACACATTTTTTTTTTGTTAAAACTGCAATATTCAAGCCATTATTTTTGTTCCTTTTTCTTTCAATGTGTTTTAGATTATTTGCTTTCTTTTCAGTTTTTCCTTTGAGTAAATATTAATTAATACTTTTGTGTTTCTAGCGATATAATAACTTAGTTTCTTTGGTTTAAAAAACCATAACTTAGTCCATACACTATATACTAATTCTTAAAATGGCCCGTTGGTTTTTATAAAATGACCAAACTATTCCTAAAATATTTTTTTAAAAAATAATATATGGTCAAATTAATGGATATTCTGGAAATAAAACAATTAAATTACTGACAGTTTAGGACCTTGTTAATAGACAATTAAGAAAGAGGGTAAGTTATACACGCAAATAAAAACATAGGGATGTGATATTAGGCTTCAGATAACTTATTCTTTTCCATTTTTAAGGTTGTCGCCGTTCTCATTTTGCATTCGCCGTTCCAGTCTCCGCCATGGCCAATGCACTGCTGGCATTTGATAATCTCGCAAGCGGATGTTAGTTTTTCTGTCCTCTTGGTTAGTCTCGGCCATGGCCAATAAGTTGCGTAAATATTAGGAGTGGGATAGAAATTATATTTTAAAATATTTTTTATTGAAAAATGTATTAATAAATTGTTTTTTATTTTTAATTTTTTATATTTATTTTTTATATTAAGAAATTTAAATGATTAAAAAACACTAAAAAATATTTTTAGTTAAAAATATAAATTTTAAACAAATACCCAAATCACATAAAAAATAAGTGTAGGACTTCAAAAAAAAAAAACATATAAAAAAAAATATACCCAAAAGGAGGCTTTGTGGTAAGCCTCAAGGAAAAACCCAAAAGGCCTTGTTTGTTTGGCAGAAGACGGTTTCTTGAAAATCACTTTTTAAACTTTTCTGTATTTATTTGTCATTGGAAAAACTGGTCAACGGAAAACACTTTCCAGTAAAAAAAAAATTTAGCTTGATTTTCAGGAAAGTGCTTTTCTTTTATTTTAGACAGAAAACACTTTCTAGAAGTTGTGAAAAAATTAAAAATATCATATTTTTTGTTATGGAAATTGATTCCGCAATCCAACTGCACAAAGCATGTAGGATGTTTTTTTGTCTTCTCCTAAATGTCGTCCATATCCATTTAATACAAGTTGAATAAAGGGATAACCTCACTTTAGTCCCTAACATGTTACCCATTTCTCAATTAGATCCCAGCCTATTTTCTAATCAAATTTATTCTTTTAGAAATCCTCAATCAAGTTCTTGTGTTCTTAGAGTTATTGCAAGAAAAATAGCATAAAATAAAGTCTTTTTATTTCATAAATTACAAAGTTTAGACAAGAAACATGAAGGAGAATCAATTGAGGATTTCTGGTATTTTAATGATCAAATTAATATAAAATTAGGTTGATGACCTAATTGAAAATTGGTGTATAAATTGGGGACCAAAAAGAGGTTACCCTAAATATAAAAAGCTACATTATCCCTAATGCTTACATTTATAGTTATTAAATTCAGACCAGCCCGACAGGTTGACCCGGGAGCCAGTGGCTAGACCGGTTCAGGTTTTTTAAAAGACCGGCCAGTGCAACGATCCGGCAAAACCCGGTCAACCCGGCGGGTCGACCCATGACCTGGGCGACCCGGGTGAACCCGGACGAGACCCGACGTTTTGAAGTTGGATCCGTTTGAGATGATTGCAATTTGCAAGTCGATTTGGGTTTGAAGATCTTGAGGCCTTTCCTTGCTTTGCTTCAAAACAAGGTCGAATACGTCCCTTTGTGGTGGATCGACGAGCCTTTGCCGGATGTTTATTCACCCACTCCTTCACAGAGCGATGACTAAGAGCGGGGAATCAGGTACTAAAGGCTTTCTTCTTCCTAGTGGTAGTAGCCCTCCGTCGTGATTCTCATCCTCTTCTTTCTTTTATCCTGATTGGAACTGGATTTGAACATCTTTGGATCCTAAGTCGGCTCCACTTTATGGAATCCATGTTTAACATCTAGCAGGCTTTATTAACATTAAGAGAGAGAGGCAACAGGTAGCACTGTAGCAATACCAGTACCACAAGCTTTATTACCATCAACAAGTCTTTAACTTTGTGAGGGAAAAGATGTAAAAGAGAGAGGTTAGATGAATCACAGGAATTTACAGGGGAAAGATGTAAAAGAGAGAGGGTTTGTGTGATGTTTTTAAACTTTAAAGCATGGAGAAGTCAAGGAACAGAGAGGGTAGATGAACTTCGTGAGGTGATGATGATGAGATTAAAAGTACTTTCTCTCTCTACACGAAACAACCACAACTTCATGTTCATTCCTCTCCCACGCCCTTCACATTGGGTTCCACAAAATAACCCGGGTTTTATGGGTTGACCCGATTTGACCCATAAAACCGGGACCGAGCCCTTTAACCATGTCAATTCTTGAGTCGGGTTTAATAACTATACTTGTATTAATAAAAAAAAGAGTTACTCGAGAAAGAAACAATAGCTTTCTTCTTAAACTACTTTTTGAGTAGGGATGTTAATAGATCACGGCTTGAATTTCTATTATTTGTTGTGTAAAAAAAAAGATAAAATATAAAAGGATATTTAAGGTTTTTTTGTATAGAATTGAGAATGATTCCTAAAACCATTTGGTAACAAATCAAACTTAGGATATCCAAATAGAATATTAATTTATAGTTTTATAATAGAATAACTTGGTGTTTGTTTAGTCTAATTTTTCTTGCTGTATTAATATTAAAAATAAATTTTAAAAAATAAAAATAAATTAATATATTTTAAAATAAAAAATATTTTAAAAAAAATCTATTTCATAGCTGGGTTTTTGTGTTATGGGCTTGGGCCAATTCAATATAGAAAAAAAAAAGAAGAAGAAGAAGCAAAATCCTTCACAATGAAGTTGAAGGCGGTTTCGGGTCCACCATCCACGCGCTCTCTAGCCCACACCATAAAATTAGAGGACACGTGAGCTTAGTTTAGTTCCATTCAACTCCTCACCTATATTTTAAATTTCCCATCACTTGACTTTCCAAATTCTTCTTTCTTAAGCAAAAAAAAAAATATCGATATTCGATTTTCCAGGAAAATTATAGTCGTAGCTTTCCCGGACAGTACCGCTCCGATTTACCTCTAAATAATACAAGAAGAGAAGAGAAGGCAATCCAGGAAGGAAGGAATCCTTCATTTTTGTTTGTTTGTGATATAAAAAAGAATGGGGCAACAGCAATCAAAGGACGAGTTGCTGTATCAGCAAGTGAATTGCAGCAATATAGAAGGAATCAAAAATCTTTGCAGAGAAGGCGCTGGCCTCGAGGTTCCGATTATTCCAACTTTTTTTATCTTTCGCCTTTTTATTATTTTTTTAAATAAAAAAACAAAATTAAATCTAATTGGTTTTGTTGTGCAGTGGATTGATAAAGAAGGAAAAACACCACTGATAGTGGCGTGTTTGAATCCTCAACTTTTTAACGTGGCTAAAACTTTGATTGAGCTCGGTGCTAATGTTAATGCCTATCGCCCAGGTATCCCTTTCTTTACTAATTTAAATATTCATTTGCGTTCTTAATTTTTCAATTGAGAGAAATCAGTTCGTTCTTAATTAGTTTAGTACTCCACTATATAACAAAACAGGTTCATTTTCGAATATATTACGGTAAAGGATTTTTTTTTTTTAAAGGAATTGCCTCTGCCCACGGATTCTTGATTAACGTGTTAATTCTGTTTATGAGTATAATTTATTTTTTTTTAATTGAGCTGTAGGTCGTAATGGGGGGACTCCCTTGCATCATGCGGCAAAAAGAGGTCTTGAAAATACTGTCAAGTTACTTCTTTCACATGGAGGTGAGGTGCACTGTCATTTATTGCCGTCAATTTGGAAACTTCATTTGCTTGCAGCTGTCTAGTTTTTTTTTTTGAGTGTCAGCGGTAGTTTAATAAGTGTTTGTTTCTTTTCAATTTTCAGCAAATGCATTAGTGATGAATGATGATTGTCAAACTCCTCTAGAAGTTGCTAGGGCAAAAGGGTACGGCAATGTTGTCCGGGCAATTGAGGTATGCTTAACAGTTCATGCTGTGATGTTGTAACTACTTTGTAACTGGGCAACGTGGGAAAATAATTTCTGTTATTTACCATGTAAAAAAGATTTTTTCCCCTAATTCTTTGCAGAGTCATATTTGCCTATTCTCTGGTTGGTTGCGGGAGTTTTATGGACCTGGATTTCTAGAAGTATTGGCACCTCGGTTGGTTTCAAGAAACATGTGGGTATCGATTCCATGTGTTCTCGCATTGATGGGGTTTTATTTGTTGTTTTTTGCTACTCCTTTTTAAGTTACGGAATTTGTCATCTAGACAGTTTGAAATGGCTTGTTTCATGTAACATTTGCTATACAGCTAATTGTTCTCAAAAAGCACTGGATTTGTTATGCCTAATAGTGTCATGGCATGTGCAGATGGGTTGTTGTTTTACCTACTGGTTCCCGTAGTCCTAGAATGCCTTACAAGTTGGAGCTTGCCATTTATTCTAGATTGCAGGTATGACAAGTAAAATTTTCTGATTTGCAAGAAATTGGATACCAGATTCACATTCATTGTTAAAAGCTTACAATGATGGAGGCTTTTGTTTTTGTGCTGCCGTTGAGAGTTATTTTTTGGTTCTAGGCTCTGCTGTAATGATACTTGTATTTGTCTTTAAGCTTTTGGAATTCTCTTTCGGCACATTCCTGGTTTGCATCGGTGGTTTATCTTTATTCCTGTTTATACACATGGGTTGGTTTTATGGGTTTTACCAAAAACACACTTTTGTTATAAAATTTATCTGGTTTTGGATTCGTAATGGCTATAGCTATACCTGTTAACCTTCCATGTATTTAATCGATAGAATGTGGTGAGAAACAATAAATGTTGTTTGGCTAGCTCATTCCACAGGTGGAAGTAGAAGCTCAGGTTGAGACTCAAACTAATGGAATATATCCCTCTAACAACCCCGTGTGAGTGCCTCTACATGTGAGTGAGACACAAGGTTATCGTTCCTAGGTTGAAGTCTGCCTCATCCCACCTAGCACAGTGGCTTGAATCAAAGATATTTTATTAAGTTATCCAAGCACCTACAGTACTGCTACAAGCTTCGGTGGTTAAAAATGCTGCTATTTTGTCCCTTCATGCTGTTGAAATAGTCTTCAAAGATGTCAATACTTCATGGCATTCAGAAATGAGAAAATGCAGCGTGAGAGGTGGTGATGTGTTTAGCTACTGCTTCCACATCCAAGCATGCTTTGCATCAATTCATGGCATTCAGAAATGAGAAAATGCAGCGTGAGAGGTGGTGATGTGTTTAGCTACTGCTTCCACATCCAAGCATGCTTTGCATCAATTACCACTTGAACATTTTGGTGCTAGAATTTTTCAGAATAGGTTGGGTTTTGGATCCTCTCACTGTGTACTGCATGTTAAACAAAGCAAACTTTGTTTATGAAATTGCATGAAATGGGACTGACGACTCACTTTCAACGGTCTCTTCCTTTGATGATAGTATGTTATCAGGGTTTTATATCTTAGTTTCGTTGTCCTTTTTCCTTGTTTGAATTTGTATTCCAAGTAGTGTTTGCATATGTAAGATGCTGTATTCCTATGTTTTAAAGTGCTATATTTTCTTCTCTTTTAAGTTATGACTTTCTGGTTTTTGATAATTTTCTTACATATTAATGGATGACCAGGATGCTCAACCACACGCGATAATTGCATTGTGGAAAGCGAATCTGGAAGAACCAAAGTTTCACCACTCCGATCCTACCGTGATGATTGTTGACAACTTCACTAGTAATTTCTCAATGATGATAACTATTCACGAATCTTTTATTGACCTTTGTTGAAGTTGATCATGTTGGTTTCCTAGTCCCTACATTTACATTGGATTTTTTATGTCCATGCATAGTCTCAAGAGGCAGGAAGCGGAGACAACTGAGGTGTAGGCCTAAGACTATTAGGCATAAGTAAGTATGATAAATAATCCTGACAACATAAGGAACTAGATATCTTTCGAACTATTCTGGATATAGTGTACCTCGCCATGCTCCTGCCTCCAACGTGAATTAGACATACCAGATAGCTAGCAAAAAAAGTTTTTTGATGATTCACCACATCAAAAGTAACTTGCTTTTGGTTAAGATTTAAGTAATCAAAAGTTTTTTAATTTGTATTGATTATTTTAAACTTAAACCTGATATGTTTTGTTTTCAGAAACACGCATTAAACTCGCACCTGCAAAGGAAAGAGACAAGCAACAGCTTCGGTGGTTTTGTGATGCATGCAAAGGAATACCACAGGTTCAATTCACACTTGTATACAGTTCTTCTTTGGTCATAGAGCAATTGATAACTTGTATGCTACAAGTAGATGAGACAATTTTTCAGCTGAAGTATTTGAATGTGCATTTTTTCTTTCCTTTCATTGAAACCATGATAACTTTTGAGGAGTTTTTTCTTATAACGCTATAATTTCCAATACTATCCAGATTCCAGCATAACTAATGTTAGATGCTATAGCCAAATAAGAAGCCTCCTTGAGAATAGGGTTGTTCTGGAGTCTAGTAGATCCATTTAGAAGAGGACATGAAAACCTCCCCTTACGGACAATTCTGAGCCTTCTAAAATGGGAGGAATGCATGCTGTTGCAGGGAATTTTGTTGGCTTTAATCAGTTATTTTTGGGTTATTATTGGTTTTCATGTCACTTTGGGTCAAATTCAAAACTCATATTGAAGAACAATACATTTGTTTCAGATTGGGAGAAACCAAAGCTTAAATGTCTTTAATAAATTCTAACTGTTCTCGCGTTGGCATATATTTGTATATTATATACTGGACTACTTTCCTTGAGGCTTATATTCCCCCTTCAAGAGTTTATGAGCCGACACTAAACTCCTTTGAAATGAACACTAGTCATTATGCTTTCCTTTGGACAGTTATGAGCTGCTTGCTACTGTGTAAGTGGTAGCTTATGCTCAAACTCTCCTGAAATGCACGCTAGTCACTATGCTACGGTTATTGCTGAAGAAATGCATTTATTTATGATTGGTGCTATACTGCTTTAATGGGCAGAAATACTCTGATCGTAATGCATACAGACTGCTGATTGAGGTTCCTCTTCACCTCATTAATTGCTTCATATTTAAAATTCTAACAGTTGATTTGCTTCCTTTAAAAAAGGTTTTTTACTTAAATATGCAAAAAAGGATCCTAATGTCACAAGTGTATCTGTATGGTTGTGATCTGTTAGAGTCTAAATTCTGATCAGCATTTCAAGTGTGTTGCATACCTTCCAATTGAAATTCCCTTGTTGTTTACATATCTATGTATAGAGTGGGAAACTTTAATGTAAAAACTTGCATGGTCAATAAGAGCTATATATCATTTAGTCAAAGACTTTGTTCATTACAAGAGGACTTGTGACATGAATGCCTATATAATGTTACAGGTAATGCATCCTCCAGAATTTCTGTCCAAATCTCAGAATCTGGCTGTTCAAGCAACTGCTCCACCATCTGATGAAGATCCAGAGATAGCAATGGCAATAAATGCCTCCATTCAGTCTGCCACGGCAGAGCAACCTATTTCTGATACCCACTCTAGCACTGGAGCAAGTTCATCCACTAGCTGGAATTGCCCTGTTAATGCTGGCGGTCAAGGTGCTGTGGATGTGCCAGCAGCACCTCCTCCAAAAACAACTAGCAGCGGATGGACACCTTATGAAGGTGTATCTAGTGGCAGCTCAACTCAGCAAACCAAGATCTTGAATAGCAGCGTTGCTGATGTCCAGACAGCAACTGATGCCCAAGATTCAGTCCCATCAGCTCCACCCAGTGTAGATGAGCTTATAGAAGATGGTCCCATTCACTATCCATCAATTGATTCCAGCCCCCTTGATATTTCTTCCCTGCCCATTGAGAATTTACCAGAAAACACAGGTGAAAAGAAAGAAGATGGAGGTTCATCATCATGTGTAATATGTTTAGATGCTCCAGTTGAGGGAGCTTGCATTCCATGTGGCCACATGGTTGGATGCATGTCTTGTTTGAAGGAAATCAAAGCCAAGAAATGGGGTTGCCCTGTGTGTCGTGCCACAATTAACCAGGTTGTAAGGCTCTATGCTGTTTGATTCTTGCTGAAGAATGAAGCTATAAATGGTAAGTATTTTCTGGGCACCATAGACAATTATGTTCTCTTTCCTATAGAACAATATATAACCTTAACTTTTTTTTCTGAATTATTGAACGAGAATACCTTAGTGTTTGTGCTTTCAGTAGCATCACTGAAATCCCCTACAGTTTGAAACTAACCATCCTCCTTCTGCCGATGTAGATCTTACACTTGCTGCATTTTGGGAATTGAAATTATTCTCTCAGTATCTAAATCACACAAGTAAATGCTGTCAAAACTGTTAGGAAGTGGTTGCATTTTCTTTGGGAATAGCTTGATACTAGTTTTTTTGGGGTCTAGTGATTTACTGTGTGACTACATGGGAGCCTATTGATCTCCGCATAAATTTTAATGTAGGATCCTGAAGAGAGTAAAATTTACTAGAAACAAAAATGCTAAATTGCTGGCAACCGTTTCTGCAGGTAAGTTTGGCAGCGCAAGAGAATTGACAACTTGAGTTGCTGCAGTTGGGCAACTTCTGGAACATTTTACTCGCCTACTTGTGATTTACTTGTGATTAGTAAGACCATGTATGGGTATGGGTTCTTTAAGGGTATACCTTATGTGAGCCTTGTGTGTATAATTTCTTTGTATACATAAGATTCCAATGTGCTTGTATATGAAGTCATATATGAACTGCGTAAAAGGGATTCAATGCTTTTGCAATTTTCAAGGTAATCATTTATGAACTAATTCTATACACACACTTCCTCCGTAATTGAGCTTTCCCTGTGAAAGTTTTTCTACAAGGCTTTGACTGGATTCTGTGGAGGATCTTTTCCCCATTTAAGTTTTAGGCAAATTACTCCATCAAAGGCATCTTCTTTCCTTTTTTTATTCTTGAAATAACCATATTATATTATATTAACTTTTAAAAACTTCAAAAAGATCAGCCTGGGATTGGTGTTTAGAGCACGATTGGCGTCGTAGCCAGGCTATGTTTTTATCAAATTTTGATTAAAAAAAATACTTTTTTATATTTTTATATTGATTTAATATGTTGGGACTAAAAATAAATTTTTTAAGAAAAATATAATTTTAAAATATTTTAATAGTTACCACAGTATTAAATACTTT
Source organism: Populus nigra (assembly GCF_951802175.1). Lineage (NCBI taxonomy): Eukaryota > Viridiplantae > Streptophyta > Magnoliopsida > Malpighiales > Salicaceae > Populus > Populus nigra. The sequence continues at coordinate 12,672,144 of NC_084857.1, forward strand.
TTCCACAGCTGCTCGCGTGTTGTTTGTGCATGCACCATCCAACATGGCCTGCAAGTTTTCGTGCCTTAACTTGCATGTCAATTTATGATAGGTCTACTCTGTTTACCTAACTGGATGATGTGATGTTATCGATTTGATGGTTGCAAATGTGAGGTTAAAAGGAGCGTGTTAACAATTATTTAAAAAAAATTATTTTGAAAAAATATTAAAGTTATATATTTTTTATTTTTTAAATTTTATTTTTTTAAAATAATTTAAAACAAGTAAAAGAATTGAAATTTTTTAAATAATATAATCATATTGTAAAATCAAACAGGATTAAAATCTTGTTTATTTTTTAAAAAATATTTTTATTGAAAAAATATTAAATTGTAAGAATCTGCAACCATGATACTATACAAAATCATCTAAGATAAACAAGTGTACAATTTGTTTTTTGGTTAAAACTGCAATATTCAAGGCAGTACTTTTGTTCCTTTTTCTTTCAATGTGTTTTAGATTCTTTGCTTTCTTTTCAGTTTTTCCTAATAAAAACATAGGGATGTGATATTAGGCTTCAGATAACTTGTTCTTTTCCATTTTAGTGGGCGTCTTCTTGTATACCTTTTGTAGCTGCACATCCACCTGCAGTGTGGAGGTCGGCGCCGTTCTCCTTTTGCACGCGCCGTTTCAGTCTCAGCCATGGCCAATGCACTGCTGGCATTTGACAATCTCGCAAGCGGATGCTCGTTTTTCTCTCCTCTTGGTCAGTCTCGGCCATGGCCAATGTGTTGTGTATTTTTTAAAGCTTGATAAAATTATATTTTAAATATTTTTTATTTAAAAATATATTAAAATAATATTTTTTTATTTTTTAAAATTTATTTTGATATTAACACATTAAAACAATTTAAAAATATTAACATAATTAATTTTAAATAAAAAATTAAAATTTTAAACAAACAACATCTTAGCCGCATTATAAAATACTCCCCAAATCACACAAAAACAATGAGTGTAAGAATAGGGGAAAAAACATATAAAAGAAAATATACCCAAAAGAGGCTTTGTGGTAAGCCTCAAAAGAGAAACGAAAACCAAAAAACTATTAAAAATACTTAAAAAACGATTAAAAGAAAGATGAGAAGGAGGAAACTAACAGCAAGGCGAGGAGACCCTACTTGATAGCTTCGAGCTATAAAATGATTGTACAGGAAACTTTTCTAGAGGAAAAAATCGACTAGAGAAAAAGAAAAGAGACAGCCTGGATTTTTATATTGTATAGTTTTTAGACCTGTCTGGTCGAAGGTTTGTATTTCAGGTTTTAACTGGATTATTTGGATAAATTTTTTTTAAAAGATCAAAATAATATTGTTTTAGTAAAAAAACAAAAGTCAACGGATTCCAACCGGGTTTTTGACCGGGTCAGCCGGGTCATACTAGATTTTTTCTTCTCTTGTTTTTTCTTCAACCCGGCCTGGTTCCAGCCTCATATCGGCCGGGTCCCGAGACGACCTGTCGAGCTGGGCTAGATTTTAAAAATATGATACAATGAATTGCGCAAATAACGGTCATTCATTGTTAAAGTGTATGTGTATTCTAGATTAACTATATGTAATATTTGTTAAATTTAATTTGTTAGGGTTGATATGGAAGATTTAAAATATTTTTTAGGTTGAGTTTAAAGTTAAACCGCAAAGATATATATTATTTTGATAAAATTTAATTAATTGATTAGATTTTTAAAGATCAGATTAACTCAATCAAGTGTTTAATAAAAATAATAATTCAGATTAATATTTTAGTGATTTATAAGCTTATCTAATCAGTGGACTCTTTTTTCAATTCCAAAAAATCGAAACAAGTCCCATGCATGTCTGTATGGTGATTTGCTAGCTTTTCTTAATGGATCAGGGAAATAAAGAAAATTACTTGGATAAAAATTTTCATAAATTTGATATGAATGGTGTGTATTAATTGGGTTTAATTACATATACACTTCGTATTGTATCAAAACTAGTTTGGAAATGCTACATATATATAGGCATAGAAAAAGGGAGAAAAGGGAGAGAAATTGAGTTTTAATGTTAACTAGATGATTGACTTGTGCTAACCTATAGACTGAGTCAATTTTTTAACTTTAAAAAAATATTTAGGTGTTTTTAATAAAAAAATTTAGTAGAAAAAATTTAAACTGTATAATGATTAATACGTACAATGTAACTCGTTCACTTTGACAGGTCTCTAAAGACAACTCGGATGATCAGTGAAAATATAGTTTGACTCAAGATAAATATTTAAGATGAGATTTTTTTATATAAAAAATAAGATGACAACACATTGGATAAATTTGAATCAGTCTGTGTTAACCCATCAATCTGCATACCAACCCATAAGACCATGATAACTTTGTAGAAAGTAAATCAAAAGAAATTATGAAACTCAATTTTCAATAAACTCAATGTTAAATGATAAAATTAAAAAAATAAATTAAAAAATAGGACCCAAAAAAATAACCCGAGTTAATCTGAGTTAGCTTATCAAACTCGTTATCCAGATTATGAGACCGAGATAATCCAATAGCAAACAAATTAAAAAAAATTATGAATTTCAATTCTCAATGAACTTAATGTTGAAAGATAAAATTGAAAAAAAAATCTATTAAAAAAAGACACAAAAAAAAACTTGAATCAACCAAGATTAATCTGCCAAACTCGTGATCAAAGTCATAAAACGAGAATAACCTCATAAAAAGTAAACTAAAATAAATTACGAAATATAATTTCTTATTGATCCAATATTAAATAATAAAATTAAAAAATAATAATAAAAATAATAAAAAAACTCGAGTCACTCGAATTTATCGACAAACTCGTGTCTGGAGTCATGAGCTTAGAATAAACTCATAAAAAATAAATTAAAAAAATTATTAAATTCAACAATAAATTTAATAGAAATAAAAATAATTAAATAGTAATTTTGCCAGGAGGATTACAGCAAATTCACCTTCTCTTTCAAGTTTTTTTTTTTTTTCCTAATTAGCCAAGTGACTTTGCCCGCTCACCAATCCTTCATTTCAATGTCTTATAGCAAGATTAAAAGCAGATCTTGAAGTTAAAGTAGTAATTTGACCATCTTAGTACAAAAACATGGAATGATGCCGATGATTAGGAGATTGGTTAGCATATAATCCAATATATTCCATTGGTTCCTTTAGAAAAAGAGAAAGAAACGACGGATACGGATTTTTGTTTTATTCAATTGCAAGTTACTGAAATTGATTCCGCAATCCAACTCCACAAAGCACGTAGGATGTTTTCTGTCTTCTCCTAAATGCTGTCCACTTCTTTTTAATTTACTTATGTGACCTTGACATTCTTTCTTTCTTTCTTTCTTTCATGTTGATCTATAATTACGTACCTTCTTTTTTTTATTTATAGAAAATGCTGATATCCATGGCCATGATCAACAAATCCGAGCAGATACTTGCTGCTTGCATGCTTCCATTCAATTATTGCCGCTCGCTGTATAATAGAATTATGCATTTCTTGGTAAATAGTATTTCATTAAACAATATTCATGCAAGGTTATGAAAACTATAATTGGAGAGGATATGATCGCCCTAGTTCAAGAACCACGGTACAAGAACCTCGAACACTAAAATCTTTATAATAATTTACTGTCTTTTATATTATTTATGTCAAATTTACATGAATTTTATACCTGTAGCCTACAAGTTGCATGCAAGCTACACCTCCCTCCCCGCCTAGTCTCTCTCCCTCCCTCCCTCTCTCTCTCTCTTATATATATATATATATATATATAATCACAATTCACGAGCATACCCAGGCTACTGATTTTTCATTACATACAAACACATGCCAGCATGTAGGCTTCTAGCATTAGATTTGGATTTATACGATGGTTCAACGTATTGCTTACCAGAAATAGACAGTATCGACGGGTGGATGAGGGAATTTACGAGTAAATAGAACTTCGAAGCCAGTCATTAAGCTTTTAGATTGTTAATTTCTCGAGAAACACAAAGCACTTTTTGGTCCACCCAACTCCCAACGTCAGGCGAAACCAGGTAGAGGTTGATACTTCTAGGCCATGTGTTGAGTTTTAATTATCTAAAAATAGTACAGATTCTTGAAGTATAATTGGCCTTCATTTAATTATGGATTGCAAGGATTGGCTAGCAATTCGTCGTGGTCGCCTGACATTGCAAGTACAGTTTTCCTCGGAGGCCAAATCCAAGTGACCGTGAAACAAGGCTGCCCCTCTACTCTTCTCGGGCCAACAATTGTCGCTTTATTTTTATTTATTTTTTCCTTTCATCGTCTAAGCTATCAGGTCTTGGTAATTAAAATCTTAATTTGTTTTATTACAGAGATTATGACTTTTGGGGGGGGTCTCCTCCAATGTATATGTAGATGCCAGGGGTTAGTATCCGGAAGCATCGACACTCTGATATAATGCTGGGATTATCTGTTACCATATATACTCAAGACATTGTAATTTTAATTATATTTTTTATTTTCTGCCAAAAAATTAAACAAGCTGAATCCCAAGCAACAATTCTCTTGTTCTATTAAGATTTTCTTATAAAAATAAACAAACTGATAAACAAATGGATATATTGAGTGTCCTCTTATCTCTATCTCTCCTATAAAATAAATATGGATAATTATTATTGAAATACTCTAAAATCTCTAAGCATACGATACTAGTACTGATTTTTTAGTTTTCCTATTCTACTGGTCTCCTCGATAAAAATAAAAATAATAATCAATATACATACATACATACATACATACATATATATGGAAGTGATTTGCTTTTTCCAAGTAGAAGAAATTCGTGTTTCACGTAGTTTTATATCAAAATACATTATTTTTTAGAGGAGAAAAATGTTAATTTACATTCAATTCTCTTTTAAAGGAAACAATACATACAATGTACTTATTTAATTACTAGAAAACATACAAATCAATATTTATATTATATTTGTTTATTTATTGTCAGTGTTTTTTTTTTAATATCGAATTCAAGCATAGCATTTATTAAAAAGAAAAAAGAAGCATATTAATCAATAATTTTAACATTTGTTTATCCATCGATCTACCTGGACGAAGAACTGTGAAGTTAGTGCCTCTCTCCTTCTCAGCCTGCGTTTAAAAAAGAAGGAGAAGATGGAAACAGGTACACATGGCCAAAAGATTTACAGAACCATGCTCAGCCTAGCTAGCAAGATCAAATAGCTAGGCAGCGAGAATTAGCAATTCTAAAATATAATTAACAGCCAAAATCAAGATCTCTACGTCCCTGTAGGAGATGCCTGATTTAGATGGGTAATTAATTTTCTTCACGTATATAGGAATCCCCGGTTTTATTTCTTAAGCCTAAAAAATGAATATGTTAAGTAAAGTTGTTGGAACCAGCTGATACAAGAAGTCACGGTTCAGACGGATTGTCACTTATTAAAAAAAAAAAAAGGTTAGAACAACGATATTTTGAAGAATTTTTTTTCCAGCAAACTAAATTTTAATTACGATATAGGTTAATTGGTGGAATTAAATCAACTTTAAATTAGTTTTTTTTAACTTAACATAAATTAACTCGTTAACCAGTTCATGTTTAATAACATTAATTTCAAATCTTTCTAGTTTTGCTAGATGAATCAAATAATAAATGTATTGAAACCATGCACCAATGTGCATTATATTAATACTAAGTGTTTGACTGAGAATTGGTATTGTTTTTAAAGTATTTTTTATTTAAAAATATATTAAAATAATATATTTTTATTTTTAAAAAATTTAATTTTAATGTAAACATATCAAAGCAATAATTTAAAACTAAAAAAAATCAAGTTTTTAAAAAAAGTGCAATTGTAGCAGCCCATTCTTTGATTGTGATACCGGTAATTCTGTTGTGATTTTTTTATTATTATTTTTTGTGAGAGAATTGATTTAGTAAATGAAAACCTTGAAAATTGCAGAACCCTGTGAGATCCATATGATCTGGGACCCGGGCATTTGTGGGAGCTACAAGTTTGATCTTACTAAAAAGAAGAAAGGTTTGATCTTACTGCTACAGTCTTCATGCACTGTGCCGAGCAACTGTAGTTGAAATATATAGGACCCATGGTATTAAGATGGTGTTCAATTTTAATAGTATGACTTTCATATATCTAGGTGGTGGTCCAATGATAAGAGATTGAGATTAAAAGATTTGTTTTTTCTATGATTCCAGATTCGAGTAATGTGATTGCTTATATAATAGTCATTGGAGGCTTACATGGTCATTAACTTCAGGATCCGTGGGATTAGTCGAGGTGCACAAAAACTAACCCAAACACACACATTAAACTAAAAAGAAAAAAGATGGTGTTCCTTAACGGGTTATATTCTAGATTTATTTTTTAAAAATTATTCGTTCGAATCTTATAAATCTTATGATTATTAAAAATTTATATAATTATTAATTTTAAAATTCATAGAATTAGTTGAGGTACCTGTAAATTAAACTCAATATTCATTATAAAATTAATTTAGCATTATAAAATTAATTAAGAGATGTATAAGCTCGTTTAAATATTAATATTAATTAAAAAAGAAGAAGAATGTCCTGGAAAAGAAATCAATGAAGGGTAATGTGGTCATTGGATAAAAGGTGTTGTCAATCAACACAAAAGGTTGAAGAAACAAAATCATGTTATTCCCTTGTATATTTTTAACCAATAGCTTTTTCCTTGCCTCCGTCCACCATCTCTCTCTCCTCCCCTCCTCCTCTGTCTTTCACTGTCAACCTCTTTACATTTCCACAAAAGCCCCAAACGAGCACATTCCACCTACCCATCTTCTTTTACCATGTTTGCAGGGCTAGCTAGCTAGGTTACCAGTAGGCTAAGTTGCTCCCCCCCTTTTAAAGAAAAAGTATCTGCCCAACTTACAAATGTCTTCAGATTACAAAGTTAGGAAAAGCCCAGCACTAACATCATAACCCTTTCATAAGGTTTCTATGATTGATGAACAAAAGATTCAAAAAGAATCCTCAAACCAATAAAAGATCGGTAGTTACTGTTCTTTTTCCCCTATATATCATCCTCCCCGTAGCTTCTTTCATCTCCAGCATCTCGCTAACCAATACTACTAGTGTCCTCCCAGCTATCTCATGGACAGCGCTAGTCATGTTCATGGCATTCTTGAACCCTAGATAGAGTTTAAACATCTTTGACATGTAATCAAACCCTTACATTTTAACTTCATATCTCTCAGAAACACTTCTTGAAGCTCCCTCCATCCACATCTCACATTCTTAGACCTAATAACAGTACTACTGTGATATCTTAGTCTCTATGTACCTATTTCATATGGGATCATCAAATTCCAGGTGAAATCTTCTAGCCAACAAACACCATCTTCCTTAATTCACGCTTCCAATAAATTAAGCCAACAAATATGGACTCTGTTCAAGACTTCAGCAGTACCGCAACACACCCAACAATCACAATCCCCCTCAACACCACCACCACCACCACCACCTCCCCCTCCTCTTCCTCCCCCATCACCACCACCACCACCACCTCCCCCTCCACTCTCAGCCGCTATGAGAACCAGAAGCGGCGAGACTGGAACACCTTTGGCCAATACCTCCGGAACCACCGCCCCCCTCTCTCCCTCTCCCGGTGCAGTGGGGCCCACGTCCTCGAGTTCTTGCGTTACCTTGATCAGTTTGGAAAAACCAAAGTCCACACCCAACTCTGCCCCTTCTTTGGCCACCCGAATCCGCCTGCACCGTGCCCGTGCCCTCTCCGCCAGGCCTGGGGCAGCCTCGATGCACTTATTGGCCGCCTCCGTGCTGCCTTTGAAGAGCACGGAGGCAAGCCTGAGAACAACCCCTTCGGGGCTCGTGCTGTTAGGCTTTATCTACGTGAAGTTAGGGATTCACAGGCAAAAGCTAGAGGGATTAGCTACGAGAAGAAGAAGAGAAAGAGACCACCACAGCAGCATAATCCTGCTTCCCTGATGCCACCACAAGCACCACCAGAGAGCACTACTGGTGCAAGTAATCATGATCAGTAAGAAATTAAGCTATAGTAGTAATCTACCTATTTGCATTAAATTTGGGTTTTCAAGAGAAAGATCAATGAGGATGTTATATAACTCATTACAACTTGATGATGATCTCTTAAAATATGTTTGCAATGAATTAAGTAATGGATTTTCCAACTAGCTAGCTAAGGGCATTTTCTTTTCTGTCATCAATGTTATTGCATCACATGTGTAATATTGGATGTTGGGTTTAAGGAGCTTTTATAAAGCGGTTAGATTGCTTTGTTGGATAATGTAAGGATTTCGGTTCCCGGTAATAGGCATGGCAGTAGCTAGTAAAATATGTTTGTGATCTAGCATCCAATTGTCATAGAAAAGGCTATTTATGACAGGTAGTGGTAGTGTAATTGATTTGGAGATCATGCTGTGTATCTTACTATTTTTCTTCTCCACTCTTTTTTCCTTTTTTGGTTCCATTTCTCTTTTATTTATGGTTTTATATAATATTAATGAGGTATTGGCAAATCATTCAGGCAATAAAAAAATTTGTGTCAGATCATTTGTCAAGTAATATGTTTGAATGCTTGTTTTGGCAAATCATTCTGGCATCAAAAAGCTTTTGTGTGTCAGTTTGTCAAGCACTGTCTTCATGATATACTTATTTAAGTTTTAAATGGTATAATATTCTGTGACTCTGCTTGTTTTTGCTTTCCCTCCTGCTTCCTGCCATTGCTTTTGCTCACAAAACTTGTATGGATATGGGTGAGCAGATCTTATATAAACAACCCTGCAAGCATTGATGTCAGAGTGGTATTTTAAGCTTAAAATGAAATTTCTGCATTTCATTGCTGATAAAGAGGAAGGGAAAGAGACTTTTGCTGATAAATGTTATTCCCTATTACCTTTGATTTGTGCTATGCTGCGGGATGGGGTCTTTGTATTTGAATGGTCTATACTCTATAGCCTCGTTCGTTATACAAATCCACATATCATTTCTCCATCATGTCATCAATCCTGGGTGTCCCCCGAAGAGGAGATATCATTAAATATAAAAGTGAAAAATCCATCATCACATGATGGACACCAGACCCATGAGCATTGATCTTAGTTTCAACAATTTTGAGTGAGAAAGAGAAAATCTACAAGTGGCACAAGTCCATTCTATAGATTTCTCAAATCTATTCTTTAGGTTTTTCAGTAGATGTGGTAGCTAGCTTTCTAGACTCTTACAGAACTTCTTTTCATGGTATTATCCATGTAGAACTTCAAGGAGTGGATAAGTGATAGAAAATATTCGATTTCTTCTTAGATTTTCTTTTAAGACCAGCACTGAGAGAATTTATTCTCTTAAATGTACTAGATTCCCGTAAAATCCTTCAAAAAAATTAACATAAATTGATATGTAAATTGGTATAAGGATTAAAACTTATATTAATGTAGGTTTCTAGCTAGTCTCTGGATTTAGATTGCATGGAGATTTTCTCGTGTCCAATCAAGGGACAAGTTGAAGGATAAGATGCATAAGCAGTTGAATAAATTAATATTTGGTAAGATGCCATGAAATTAATGTATGTCCGTTGTTGACAAAGCATGGTTAATTATACTGTCTGCCTATTTTAATATAAGAAGGGATGATTACAAAAAACCTTCTAGCTAGTTTGATTTAAATTTTATTTTATCTCTGTGCTTTTATAATTTATACTTTACGTACTGTATCAAATAAAAAATCCAAATATAATATATTATTGGAGATGTAAAGTGTAAACATATAAATCACTGAAACTGTAATAATTATCTTTTATATTAAATCAAGCTTAATTATCACAATTCTTGATTTTGTAAGATGTTAATTTTATTTATTTCCTAGCCTTAACAAAGTATAATTTAATAAAATTATTTCATCATATTGTGTTTCAAACATGATGCCCTGGGGGTGGGGGTAGATTAACAGGGAGTAATTCCTATGGAGATTAATAGTAATGATCAAATGGAGGTCTAGATTGCTTTTGTTATGGCATAAGATGCAACTCATAGGAGTCACTTCGCACCTACCAGCTGGGGTTAATTAAATCAAAAATTAGTTACTATCTTATTCTCGTGTTTAGTTAATATAGTTTTTTTAGGGTATACCTGACCCTGATTTTTACCACACACAAAAAAGAGAGAAATTAGGTCGCAAGCTAAGGTGTTAATTGCCAAGTGTGTTTAGTACTATTGCGTTTGCTGTGGTGGTTGTAGTTTGAAAAAAATTATTTTATGAAAAATATTTTTAGTTAAGATTGGTTTGAAAAAATAGGTGTTTGGTTAAAACTGTGGTTGAAATTGAGATTGAAAAAAAAGTAATTTAACGTGTTTGGTTAAGAATGCTTTTGAAATTGAGGTTATAAGATAATTTTAAAAAATATATATTAATATTGATGGTTTTTAATTCAAATATTGTAGATTTAACTATTACTATTATATCATGAAATAAATGATACTTTATATAAAATATTTTTTATTGTTCCATTAAATTTTTTAAGAGCGCAACAACATAGGTAAAATATAATCATGAATAAAATTGGAATTGCGATCAAATTCTGTAAATATTACGTCATCAAGCGATCTCCGTCTAATTTATGTAGTGTCATTGAATAATGTTTAACATTAGTTTTTCGAATAAAACACAATTAAAAATAAAAAATATTTTTTTTATTTTGTTATATGGGACCCGGTTCAATGTATTTTTAGCGTTGAACTGAACCAATCCAGTCGTAACAGTAGAGCATACTCCACTGTTCATTAGTTCTCCAGCTTAAAAGCAACAAATTACTGCTTTTTGCAAATTTATAGCCACGCCATAATTAATAATAGAACCCACCAATATAAATCTGTTATTGAAGCACTACCACACAGTTAAGTTTCTGTGGTTGCTTCAAATACAGAAGCAACCACGCAACCAAAGACATTCTACGATATCGAGATCCTTTTGCTTCAAGTAATGGTCAGAATCGTGTAGCGTTTTCATGTCCCGGAGAAAGAAAAAAGAAAAGATTCCATTTTTAGAGGGTTGATATGTGATACATTATAGTGGCTAGAAATAGCATGATCTCGTTCGGTTCAATCCACAATCTTAAATATTTAATGGTCAAGATTTTCATAAAATAAGCTCATACGTGTATGTGTATCAGGCTGTATCAAAAAAAAAAAAAAAAAGGCTCTCTTTTCGTACTCTGAGATTACCCTCTGACATGAATAAATATGGTTTTCTGATTACTATTTTTTTTTCAAATTAATTACACTAATTTTATGAAAATTTATATATACTTGTAATTTAGGGGGCTATGAATATTTGGATGTTCTGATTATGATTTAAGTCTGAAGTTCCTTCACTATCAGTATGTTTTTAATGCATGCTGACCAGTTAGCTTTACTATGAGTGCCGGTCTGCTGATATTGAACTTACAAAAATTGACACGCCAGAGAACCTGCATGTTACATTTAAAAAAAAAAAAAAATTTAAATTAATTTATTTTTATGTTTTCAAATTATTTTGATAAATTAATATTAAAAATAATTTTTTTTAATAATAATAAAATATTATTTTAATATATTTTCAAATAAATAATAGTTTAAAAAATAACTCCCTCATCCTAAACACCCCTCACCCTCATATGTCAATAAAATATTTATCAAATTATCTAGTAGATGGCTCAGTAGTAAAAGTTTGGAATTAAGAGGTTTGCTCATTATATGGTCTAATGTTCGAGTCTTGTGATTGCTAATATGATGATTACTAGAGACAGAGATGGAACCAGGAGGAGGCAAGCAGGGGTCGGCCCCTGTAAAATATTTAAAATTTTTATATTATTTAGTATTTAAATATGGGATAGTATAATATTTTTATTTTAAATAAATAGGCTTTTTAATAACATATTTTGTTATATTAATTTTGGCTTTCCTTATCAAATACTATTAGCTCCACTCCTGGTTTGGAGGTTTATATAATTGTTAATTTCAGGATTTGTGAGATTACTTAAGATATATGTAAATTGATCAAAATATTTAAATTAATAAAAATAAATAAATAAAGCATTTATCAAGTTAGGCATGAAAGCATCACATTTGACCGTAACTCGGTACCGTAGATTTGACCCAAGCTAGCTGGCCAAACTCAGCTAGGCGGTCTACGGATTGTTCTGTGCTTCTTATAGCCAGATATGGATTCGTTTTCCATCGACCAATATCAAGGATGGGTGACTTCATAAACAGTACAGGAGGGGCACTGATTATACACACGCTGTCACAATAGTATTCTTGAGTGATACTTGATTTTAAAGCACTCTAATTCTTGATTTTTGCTTCATATTAATTATCATATCCTTCAAAAAATTTAATTCATTAACACTCTTTCGTTTGAAAATCACTGCACTCTAACTTGTGATCGTTCAATCACTGTGGTGAGTTCATATCATCATCATCATCTCATCAAGGATGCACGTGTAGAAGAACGACTACCCTCCCATAACCATTAAAACATGCATTTTGAAAGAAAAAAATGTGTGTATCCAGAAAAAATTTGTGTTCTCGTATGGCCAAGTCCTCCCAGTTCTCTCATTGTCCTCTTGATTTAGGGGTGGCCTCCTCACCCCATCGCGCATTAGGGGAGATGAAAAGATATCTAGGTCTACCTCTCATGAAGGTTCTTGACAGTTAAGGGAGAAAGTAATTGACCTCCACTTACTGATTTTTCCAACCGATGCGTCTAGAAATAGGTGGAAATATGACATTTTTAGAGTGAAAGTTGGGAGATGTTGTAACTTGTATTCTGTGTTCATAGAGTATGATAATTAGAATATCATAGAGTAGAGTCCCAATCACAAGATCTTCTGAATTCTAAAGGGTGGAGTTCATATTGAACATGCTTTGTCAAAACCACTACTTCAAGTCTCACCAATGTCAGCTGTAACTTTCTACTATATAATCATGTCCACAGTTTATGATTAATTTAGTGTTTATACTTCTTTAAAAAGATACATTATTGGCTACCCATATTTTTTTAATTTTTTTTACTTATAAAATTTTTTACCGCCCTTGACAAATAATTCTAGTATAGTCGCTGGTCACAGAGCCTTCAAAGCCCATTTAGTGCTTCTTCTTTTTTGGATTCAATAACATTCTCTCTTCTTCTTTTTTAAGAAATTAATGTTAAAATTTAAAAGAGTTTCGTTGAGAATTATTTTAGCTTATTGTTGTGATAATAGCTGTTTTTAAAAGTATTTTTTATTTTAAAATATATATTTAATACTAACATATTAAAATTATTCATAATTATTAAAAATATTTTAAAAAATTTTAAAAACACCTTTTAAACTAAAAAACACAAATTTCTGAAACGTGTATAAGGAAACCACATGGTCAAATATCAGCATAGGATCATGTGATTGACCGGATGAAGAGGGGAACCATGGGTCCCGTCCCGACCAGTTAGTCTTAGTGGGACATTGTGACATGACAGGTGAGCACGTGCACGGTGTGGTTCGCAGGGGACTCCACTCTGTGTAAACTCGAAGTGACTGGTCTCTGGAGAGCAGTGGCTTCCACTGGTTTCTCGTACCATACCAGCTTTTATTACGAGTAAAAAAAGTCCTCTGAAACAGAAGATGCTTTGGTAAAAATAAGATTACTTGCACGTATCTTACCGCGGGTTCTTAAACCCGAGCCCAGTTTTTAATCTTATCGAAGATTTTGGGCATTCGAACTTGGAAGCTCGGAACAGTCATTGAAAATTTGAAATCATCCTAGATGGGTCGTTGGGATTTCTTGGAAACTCAGCCCATTTTCTTATTAGTTTTTCGAAAGGAAAGATTCATATGGATCAAGACCTATCTTGTGAACCTAAAGCCCAACATGGCAACCTGCAACAACATTTCGGATGAATTTCAGGCCTTCAGGCCAGATTTTATATCTCCGTGGAAAAATGATTCTTAAAGAAAATATATAAATTATTAGATTTATCATTAGAACTGTTTTTATGTTTTAAAATATATTTTAAAAAATTAAATTATTTTTATTTTTTTTCAATTATTTTTTTTTATATTTTCAAATCGTTTTAATGTATTAATGTGAAAAATAATTTTTAAAATATAAAAAATATTAACTTCTACACTTTTAAACACCTTTTAATCTGCTGAAAAAACTGCACAAGAATATAGTTATTAATAACAAGTTGCTATCAGGCCTCATGCCCAGTCTCACTTGGTCATCTATAGACACACACACAAGGAGAACTAGGTAAAAAAGAAAAATAGAGAATTGATCAAGTGAGTTACTATCTCTAACTTATAATAAAATAATTTTAGGATGTGAATATAATGATGATTGTTTTTTAAATTATTTTTATTTAAAAATATATTAAAATAATATTTTTTAAAAAAAATTATTTTTGATATTAATACATCAATAATATTTAAAAACATCAAAAAATTTAATTTAAAATAAAAAATTAAAAAAATAATTTTTTTAAAAAACACTTTTAAAATACAAAAACCAACTTCTTCTTCTTCTTTTTTTCTTCCCCTAGCTTTACCTATGCTATAGGCATCCACGCCACATCTACGCCAACATCTATCATGTTGTTTGACTTGAATTTTCCTTCTCGGTACTTGGCAGGGGCATTTTCAGGACCCCAAATCGAAACCCCCCATGTTTATCCAGCCCCTTCTTTTGTTTCCTCGGAAGAGAACATGGTGGCTTAGTGACTGTCTTGTGCTAGAAAGTAAAGACAAATGCCTTAATCTAGTCAAACACCGCATCCAAGAGGATGTTTGAAACATGCAATTTCATGTTTCAAAAATACAATTATGTTGTAACTTAATCGATTGGATTTTTTAATATTCAAGATTCCAAAACGATCTCAAGAATTTTGTCATCTCATCATCCTGGAAAAAGTGTTTCAAGAGAATTGCTGTCAAGACATTAAGAAAGTGCGGGTATATATATATATTCGCATGAGGCTAAACGGAGTGTGTTTTTTTCCGTCACATATGACAAGTTGCGTAAAAAACCTGCAACATTGATAGATGTTCTGTACTTGTTTATTATTTGTTATTACTTTAATTGTTTTTTAAAATGTTTTTTTAGAAATATATTAAAATAATATTTATTTTATTTTTAACATAAACGTATCAAGAAAATAAAAAATATTAAAAATAAATTTAAAATAGAAATAAATCAAATTTTGAGCAAATATCATTTTGACCACCATGTCAAACCTTCTCAACTTGCTCTCTTGCTTTTCGTTTGATTTCTGAAGAAAGCTCTGTTTCATATGCCAAGCAAATTATCAAATTAAGCTAAGTATCTATCAATCAAATATATATTCTTTGATGTCAGGAAAGATTGCAAAAAATTGATTCAAGTGGTGAGTAATTGATTGCAAGGAGGTTTAGAGGGTATTTAAAAGAATAGCGGTGGTTGTTTTTTAAAGTATTTTTCACTTGAAAATATAATAAAATAATATTTTTTATTTTTTAAAAATTATTTTTGATATCAATAAATTAAAATGATATGAAAATATTAAAAAAATTAAAACAAGAATAGAATAAAATAAGATAATTATATAAAAAAAATAGCATCTTATTGGTCCATAAATAAGCCAGGTTAAAACATAGCTGTCCAGGAAGTGTTCATTTTAACAAGCAAAAAAGAATTTTTAACCCCACAAGCTGGCACCCAATAGCGTCCCTATGAGGTCTGATAATGATGTCTTAAGGGACAAGTAGGATAAATCAGGTCCAATAATGTGACACATTAATGTCTCCAGCTTTCATTTAACCTTTCCCTCATTATTTTGAATTGATGCCTGTCCTAACGTCTTTGAAAATGGTCCCCCATGTTGCCCTACTTGTGGGAAAACACCCCTGCCTAAAAATAATTTCTTTAAAAAAATATTATTTTAAATTATTTCTAAATTAAATACTTTAAAAAATAAATACCCCTATAAATCGAGAAATGAGCGACAAAAGTCAACTTTCTTGGCTCCACCGTTACAGGTGTGATATAGCCTGGGCATTATAAAATAATAAACATGAAAAGTGTGTGCCGGTTAAGCATTATTAGCACGAAATTGATCATTCATTCATATGCTTTGCCCTTCCACTAGTCTTTTGAGTGGATTTTTCACAGGAACCGAATCTCTGTCGTGTCGTGTTTAAAATTAGCTCATTTCAAATCTGATTTTCACGAAAAGTTATTTTGAGTGGATGTAAACGGAGGTGGGCCATAGCCATCCTTAACATTTTGAAAATTTCACATATATCTCTGCTTTTAACCCTCTATAGTTTAAAAAAATTCATTTACACCCTTGTGTTTTTTTCATTTACACCCTTGTGTTTTTTTAACTTGCTGAGAAAATTGTAGATATTCTAAGTAACTTATGGAGAATGAAATAACCAGTTTAAGCAAGATATAAAGCGTTGGTTTTACTTGACTTTATAAATTGACTATCAACTAAAAATTAATATCTAAACATGATTTTTAGACAACAACATGTTTGTGAGAAGGGAGCGTGAACGGCGGGAGAGCTTGGGTTAGCAATGGCTAACTAGTTTTGTTGTCTGCGTTTCATTGCGAGTACAGTTTTAAGGCATAACAAACAGACTCGAGAGCAATTTTTGTAAACAAATGGCATAAACCCATAATATATAAAGCTGGCTCGATTAAAACCTGATATGATTTATTTTATATAAAAAAATTTCAAAGTATAAATAAAAAAAGCTTATGCAAGCATATAATTAAATAAATCGATAATAATTTATGTAAATAAACAAAAAAATCGTTAATAAAAACTAAAAGAGAAATTAGAAAAAAAAAAGAGATAGATACGGATCAAGATCTTTGATTTAGTAAAATAAAATATTTATCCGGTTGTGTTTACTAAATTTATTTATTAAAATCAATAAAATATAATAAAAATAGAAACACACATGAAATTGATTAAATAAAATAAAAGAAAAAAAATATCATGCAAGGCCAAACATGTTAGAAATATTATCTAAAAATAAATATTTTTTATTTTTAGAACCAGAGTTCATATGTATAAAACAAAAAAAAATATAGATGGATCATAATAATATCTTAAAATACCAAATACAACTAAAACGATTTTAAAAATCAAACTCTATTTAAAAAAGACCTGAAAAATTTTCAATTGGAGTGTTAAAATGAAAATAAAAATAACTTTACTAAAAGAAAAACAAATCAAAAAAATAAGGAGAAAATTAAAAAAAAAAACTCTAAACAAGTAAAGATGTAAATAAATAAAATTAAGTATTTTAAAAATCTTTAAATTCTTTTATTCCTCGCCCTCATCCATGTCACGTGTACAATTACATATGACTATAATTAATGTTTATCTAGTATAATCATCGCTAGATGGTTGGATTTAGATTTACAATGCGTTTGCTAGCATACCACAGCATCAAAATTCAAAGGTGCTGTAGTTTTATTTATCTTGATTTTTTTTAGCAGTGGAGTATTATTTTTATTAAGATTCAACGTTTATTTGAGAACGCTGGGAAACTTTATTCACAGGCTGATTTCCAAATTCACCTCAAACTATCGAAAGAAATAAAAGTGCAAACATTAAGATTTTATTGTGCCCAAAATCATGAGCTCAAATAATTAAGCTTGCTAGCTGTACCATTCTTCTTCTTGAGACGCAGCGTTACTATACGTGAAAGGAATTAGTAGACGGGATCTATATAATATTTTTCACGTAAAACCACTGATACAGAAACTCCGCTTGGTATTTTTTATTTTATCTAGAAAGAGTTAGGTTTAAAAAATTTATCTACAAGTTCACTTAATTTGATCCAATTAGAAATCTAGATTCATTAATGACTTGGGTTGCTCCGTGATCTGATTATAACTATTATTATTTATTTATTTTTAAATAATAATATTTTAATATTGTTTAAATTTTTTATTAATTCAAATTAATCCCGATTAATTAATTTGACTTATTTATGTTCCAGGTCTTGCACTAATTAGACTTGCATATAATGATACTGCGGTAACAACTACTTTTTACATAGAAATATTTTAAAATAATTTTTTAAAAAAGATTTATTTTCAACATTATGATTTTATTGAATCTAGAAACATACAAAAAATTAAATTTCTTAAAAAAACATTTCTTCAGTAGAAACACAATTTCATAACCATGAATAAAACGTGAACAAGAAAAGAAAATGCAAAGAAAAAAAAAGGGGGTTAATTTCTTACGAAGTAGAAAGCAGCTCGCAACTAGTACGTGGAAAGAGTAGAACGTTAAGAACACGGGGGAAAAAAAGAAAAAAGAAAAAAGAAAAGAAAGAAAGAATTGATGCATTGATAGTTTGATAGAAATAGAAAAGCGAAGGAAAAGAAAAGGAAGAAAATCGAGAGAGAGAGAGAGAGAGAGCGCGCGCTTAAAGTTTCAACACAAACAGAACGGCCCATCAAAATCATGAAGACAAAGTGCTCTTCTCTTCTTCACTCTCTTCTTCTCCGACATCTCCGCTTCTTCTCTTTCTTTAGTCTTACCTCTTCAATCCTTACCTTACGGTACTTGCTCTTTCTCTAATTTGTTTCCATCTTGTTTTTTTAATCGGAATTTAGTTTTTTTTAAGAAGTTAATTTTCCTGTTACGAGTTTGAGGATTTGGATTTATGTGTGGTTAGTGAGAAAATGTAGGAAACATCAGTGATTCTTGTCTGAGATTTTGGATTTATTGCTTTAGTGATATTTTTTTTAAAAAAAACTCTTTAGGATTTGTCTGGTTTCGAATTTTTTAGTTCTGAATTTCTGTTTGTTTACGGAAAAGGTAGGGGTGGGGGGGGGGGAACTTGCGTGATTAGGATTTTTAGGATCTTGAGCTTGTTGTTTTGTGGAAGAATGTAGGAAGAATTAGTAAATTTAGTATTAGGTCTAATCACAGTTGTTTGTTTATTTATATTTTCATTTTCTGAATTAGTAAAATACAATGTCTGCTTTTTAGTTATGATTTTCTGTTTTTTTGGTGAGAAAATTTTAGGAAGAGTCTGGCTATAAATATTTTGAATTAGTGAAGAAACTCAAGTTGATTGGTATTTATGAATTAGACTGATGGAATAATTGTTAGTGTTAGGAGATGTAGATTGATTGCTAATTTGAGAATTGGCTTGTAATTAAGTGCTCGAGATGAGTCTTGTCAAGAAGTCAAAGTTGTTGAGGGAGGCAACATTTGTGTTCTATAGTTTCCTGCTTCGATGTTTAAGGTTTAGAACTCTGGGGGTGATTTGTTAAAGATATCGAGGAACATTCTGTACTGATTTTCAAAAACAAAAGAAGCGATGCAGAAATTTCATTAATGAGGCAGGCATCTTATGTTTTTGAGATTATGATTCTTGGGAGATTTGATATTGTGTTGTCTAAAGTTGTTAAATGTATGCTGGTTTATATGTTTGCAGTTCTGATTTCTTGCAATTGCTTGGAGACAAGTCTGCGGAGAATGCAATGATGATTATGCCAAGCTAATTCAAGTTGTTTGTCTTTTTGATACAGAGGAAATTCTTGAATTCCTTGGTAATGCGTGGAGCATAAGAATCTGCTTCATCTGTCAAATGAGTGCCTAAGCCAAAGGGTGCATCTTCAGTAACTTATGAAATCAAATGCATATATTTAAGAGTGCAGGGCTGTGAGCCTGTGACAAGAGGGCTCTGTCTCCCACAAAATTTGAAATAATTGTCAAGTGAAACATATGGAGTCTACAGGGTGTTGGTTCAATAGGTTAAAGTATAAGCTGAAGTCTGCGAAAAAGAAAGATACTGCAGGCAATGAGAAGGAGGGATCAAAAGCCCCAAACAGTGAAGAAGCACCATCAAATGTAACAAGGCAGAAGGTTGCCGCTGCAAAGCAGTATATTGAGAACCATTATAAGAAGCAAATGAAGGACCTGCAAGAGAGGAAGGAGCGGTATGATTTAATGCATCTTTTCATAGCAATGATGTTCAAGTAAAATTACTTTCCTGTTAATATTCATACTTCATCTTTTGGCTTATCCGTTTGAATTGGCCACTAAGGATCCTCTGGTTTCTATTTTAATTTTTCCTTGTATAGTACATTACCCTTTCTTTTTCTTTGGTGCCACTTAAGGGTTTATTTTGTATATAACTTCTAGATAATAGCAAATGCATTGTTCTGGCAGCTTCTAATTTAATTATGAAAAACAATGATTGGATACTCTGGTCTTCTTATTTTATAAAAAATAAAGAAATAAAGAAAACGAGATTATGAATTTGACATGGATAGTTTGGCGAGTCTTTGTTCTGGTTTATCAAGTTTTTGGAGGTAGACTAGTGTGGCGTCATATGTGATGACAGGCCCAATTTATCTAGAAGAGTACTAACCCTAGCTAAGGCCGAGCCTTAGGAATTATTCTTTGGCCCACATAGTCAGATTGACTTCAAAGTCTCCAATGCCTGACCTTATCAATGAAGGTGGGCAATATACTTATCTGATGTGGTTAGGGTGCAGTCATTTTACCCGTTGCTATAAAATCCTATAGTGATACTTTTATTCACCAGTAACGCTTGTTTGGCTTTATCCTTATTCCCTAAACAGTTTCCCTATTAAGGAAAGCAGCTTTAATGATGATTCATTCTCAAATTGAAGTTTAGAAGATGGACAACGTGCCCTATAACATTCACTCCTATTTTCTGTTTCGAAATCTATTTTGGGTGGTTTTGGGATGTCTTAACACTGTGTCTATTGCTTGATTGTAAAATATGGATCTTTAAAAGCAAAGCAATTTATTTGTGTAAAATTCCTTTCACTACAGATTTTATGGTGTTTATGGAAGTAAAATAACAGAAAAATATGCATGGGGATAGGGTAGAATCTGAATGGGGTGAAAGTATACATAACAAATCTGATGGCTTTCTGGTGCCCTCTTAGAAATCAATATGGACGCTAACACTATGATTGATTCTTATTTCTGCATGTGTATTGTATGAGTTCATGAGCATTGCATTCTTACTGACCATTAGATGCCAACACTATGATTGATTCTTTCAGCTCAAAGGGTGCATGAAAAATTTTCCGTTTCTTTTCAGAGTGGTCATCGAATGAATAAAATTCACCATTTTTTTCTGAAAGACCATCTCACTCATGAGATCTTTTCACTCTTAGTAAGTTGATGGTGATGGTATTTTGGCACTTATGATTTCTTGCAGACGTAATGTACTGGAGAAGAAGTTAGCTGATGCTGAGGTCTCTGAGGAAGAACAAGATAACTTACTTGAGTATTTAGAGAAGAAGGAAACTGAATACATGCGCCTTCAAAGGCATAAAATGGGTGCTGATGATTTTGAGCCATTGACAATGATAGGCAAGGGTGAATTTGGGGAGGTAAGTATGTCCTTTTCATATTCTATTCCAGCTTGACAGACCTTGTTGGTATTTTCTTCCTACTACATTCTAGCATATAGCAAGAAGAAACACAGACATTCTTACTAAACTGTTTCTGCATTTATACGTCGCATCTCTATTTGATAGCCAGGATCTCTTTCTTGAAATTTATTTTTGGGTGTTTTTAGCGGTGATGCTCTTTTAACCAATTCATCAATTATTGAGTGATTTGTTTTTTGAACTTCTCCTTTTGAGATTGCAGGTTAGAATCTGTAGGGAAAAGTCAACAGGTCATGTGTATGCTATGAAAAAGCTTAAGAAATCAGAGATGCTTCGCCGAGGACAGGTATGTGGTCTTGTTAAGCCTTCCTAACAATTTTATTGGAGTTCTTCTTCATTTTGCTTATTTCCAGTTTGGATCTAAAATGTTCAGGTTGAACATGTGAAAGCAGAAAGGAATCTACTTGCGGAGGTTGATAGCAATTGCATTGTCAAGCTGTATTGTTCTTTCCAAGATGAAGAGTATCTGTATCTAATCATGGAGTATCTACCTGGTGGAGATATGATGACTTTATTGATGCGCAAGGACACGCTAACTGAAGATGAGGCCAGGTTTTATGTTGGGGAAACTGTCCTGGCTATTGAGTCTATCCACAAACATAATTATATTCATAGGTAAATCAATATTTGTCTTGAACTGTCGATGTGCTTTCTTTATCATGTACTTCTGATATTGTAATAGTGAACTTATCTTTTCTGTGTTTTCATGTTGCAGAGATATTAAGCCTGACAACTTGCTACTTGATAGAGATGGTCACATGAAATTATCAGATTTTGGACTATGTAAACCATTAGATTGCAGTAATCTCCAAGAAAAGGATTTTTCTGTGGCAAACAATCTTAGTGGAGCTCGTCAAAGTAATGGATGCCCTGCAGCACCAAAACGTACACAACAGGAGCAATTGCAACACTGGCAGAGGAACAGGAGGATGCTTGTAAGTTCCCCACTGTCATGTAGTGGAATGACCTTTCATTCCGTAGGATTAACATTGTTAATCAAGGCATTATTGCTGTTGATGCCATGGCTGCTGCTTTATGCTGAATGCTTGGTTTCATTATTTCGCTTATAATTTACAGGCAGTAAGCATTTATCTAGAATTATAAAATACTCTTCCCAGCTTCTTCATGGTGCTGTTCTTTGGATGGGTTTAGTTGGGTTTTCTTAGTGGATATGTAGAGAGACTGGAAAGCTCTGTTATTTTAGCCTCTTTCTTCTTGGTTTCTTTTGTTTCTTAGGAGGATGTTTTCATCTCCTTTACAATTATCAACCTTCTTTCTGTTTTTAATAATTATTTTCACTACAAAAAATCTGTTTTTAATAGTTATTTTAACCTATCATTTTCCTGTCAAACTTCTCTTCCCACCGAGGTATCTGTAGTATCCGTGGGAATTCCACTGGGATTTCTATTGTTTAAACCTTCAATATTATAATGTTGCAGGCTTATTCTACTGTTGGAACTCCAGACTACATTGCCCCAGAGGTCTTGTTGAAGAAAGGATATGGAATGGAATGTGATTGGTTGGTATACTGAAAATGGCCCTTAGTATTTTTCTTTTCTGAGACCTATTCAGGTGTGACTTAGTTTCTTACATCCAGGTGGTCCATTGGTGCTATTATGTATGAAATGCTTGTGGGGTACCCGCCGTTTTACTCAGACGATCCCATGTCAACTTGTAGGAAGGTAATCTTGTGATTGTGTACTTATTTGTCAAGAGAAAATTGTGTTTTTCTTGATTGTGATTAATGCATGTTGAAATGAGCCTTGCCAACATGTTTACTCGTTATTTTTTCTGATCTCTTTACCTACTCAAAACCATGCTATTCAGTTCAATTGTGATTTTGTAGCTGGTAACTTCTCAAACTTTGCCCAAATGTTAACAAACCTTTAATTGTCAGCACTGGCTTCTAAGTTCTTTTCCTTTTTTAGTGTTAACCTCTGGAGCATTCCGTCCCATTCCTTGTCTCCAATATCATCACCCCTTAGTAGTTCCACTGTTTTCATTTTCTGCAGATAGTAAATTGGAGAAATCATTTAAAGTTTCCAGAAGAAGCAAAGTTATCTCCCGAGGCAAAAGACCTTATTAGCAAACTCTTATGTAATGTTGACCAGAGGCTTGGAACAAAAGGCGTGGATGAAATAAAGGTGTTGTGGTGTTCTGTGCTAAATTTTTTTGGTTTCTTTCTCTATTAGCAATACTCCAGATAAAATTGAGATTGATAAAATTAACTTGTTTACCGTGTTATTTTCAGGCTCACCCATGGTTTGAAGGTATTGAGTGGGACAAATTATATCAAATGAAAGCTGCATTTATTCCTGAGGTCAATGATGAGTTGGATACTCAAAATTTTGAGAAGTTTGAAGAGGTAGATTGATTGGTCTAAAAATCTTAATCACTTGTTTAGATACTTTTGTCTTGGTAACTTTTCTATCATTCGTGTGATTCTTTTAGGCTGATGACCAAATTCAAACTTCAGCAAAATCTGGTCCATGGAGAAAGGTTGGTACATACGAATTCTGTTGTTTATGTTGAGTTACTTTTGGGGTATTTTGATTAGTATTCCACCAGTGAATGTGCATTTTTCTGTTCATTCTATTTCATTTTTTTTATGAATGAATATTTCATTTCCAAGACAAATTCAGTAGGAAGGCCAATCCCAATCAATATACCATTAACATCTCCTGTAATGCTATCAACTGATTTACATCAAAACAAATGAGCATCAACTAATGATAAGACCTTGTGAAACTCCAATTCCACAAGCCAGAAGCATAGATGATTCTTTCCCAGCAACTGTTTATCAGAACTAGAACCACCATCTGCAGAGTTTCTCTTTTAGTTTCCTTTATTAATTTATATATGTATGTTCTTCGGAGTGGTCAAGATGGGAACTATCTAGAATCTAAATAAGATAATCAGGGAGTTAGGGATACACATGTCTGCGGTCTCAGAAAACAGGAAAACCATTCAGAAAAGCAGAAATTTGGGATCAT
Organism: Populus nigra; assembly: GCF_951802175.1. Lineage (NCBI taxonomy): Eukaryota > Viridiplantae > Streptophyta > Magnoliopsida > Malpighiales > Salicaceae > Populus > Populus nigra. The sequence goes on from NC_084857.1 coordinate 12,696,646, forward strand.
GGGGAACTTTCCACTTTTCCATATTCACATATTCACAGTATTCCTTTCTCTGAGGGACGTGGACACTCATGCATGAAAATGTTACTTATTTCTACCCCTTAAGAATTTTTTGGTGCTAGATTGACCTATGAATTAAATTGGAGCATTGATAGCATCAACACAAAAGCTATTTTCTTTATAACAATTCAAGTTTGGCTTAAGATTTTCTTTGGTGCTAGATTGGCCTGTGAATTTAATTGGAGCGTTGTAGCACCAACACAAAAGCTATTTGCTTTATATAGCCTGCAAGTTAAAAGTTTAATTAATTGGTGATAAATAATGTTTCTGGCGTCTAGATGTTGATTAAATGTTTTTTTTTTTTGTCTTTTTTGCAGATGCTTTCATCTAAAGATATTAACTTTGTTGGCTATACATACAAGAACTTTGAAATTGTAAATGATCATCAGTTACCTGGAATCGGTATATTTTCCTTCTCTTCAATTATGTGTATCTAATTTATCCTCTCCATTCGACTATCCTAATTAGTATTTTGTCTCCACGTTATCCAGAATATTTAATCTGTTTTTTTTATATATATATAATAATATTGCGCACCTAAGATAGGGAATGGGATTGTTATTGGAAGTGTTTGGCAAGGCATCACCCTTAACTTTTATGCACTACAGGAACTATACATGTAATAGCATTTCATGAAGAGTCTTAAAAAACTAAAAAAAAAAAAAACTCAAGAACCAAATTCAAAAGGTAGGCTATCTGATGGTTAATGGTTACATTGAAACTTTTTGTGAACAAGAAGGGTATCATTGAGAAAATATAAGCTATGGGGGTAGAGGTGAAATTTCAATCAAATATATAGGTGCAATATGGAAGTTTACCCGTGTAAAGAGCACAAGTTTAATTTTTTGCAACCATCCACTTTCACATGATCCTTATTGGTGATTCTTTTTCTACATCCATTATGCAGCTGAATTAAATAAAAAGAGCACAAAATCTAAGAGGCCCTCCATCAAGTCGCTTTTTGGTAAGTTGTTTTATTTTAAAAGAAAAAAATAATTGTTTTTAGTTTTTTTAGAATGAGTGGGGTAATCCAGTACAAAGTCCATGTCAAGCCAAAAACAATTGAAATGTGATCTGAGATTATGTTCACATGATCTTACTCGTTTTGAACCTATGTAGTTTGTTTGATTCTTTGCTGCTTTGATTAATGGAGGTAGTTTTTTATTTTTTTTATACAAGTTCCCAAAAATTTATTGATTTTGAAGCTCTCCCATATTTTTTATGAAGATACTGTTCTTACGAGGCGAAAAGCCCGAAAGGGAGTAAGAAGTTACTGGCCCTTTTTACCCTATTTGGCGCACAATTTTTGAGAGGATGAGTAGTTATGGAGGGTGACACCTCATCCCACTTTTGGGGTGAAGTGCTGCCCTCCAAGCATGGGAAGTTTTCGGTCCCTTAATCAAATCCGTCAGCTTTAAAACGTAGGTCTCATCAATATTAAGGAAAATACTAAACAAAACATTTGTTTTTTAAGTCCATTCATAATGTACACAATCAATTTGTCATTCTTAATTTGTTTGGGGCATCACTATCTTTTTATTTTTTAATAACAGTGCAATTATTGTATTGCTTTTTGAGAATAAACATTAGAACCTTTGGTCTAGAGAACCTATGATGATTTTAATTTTATCATTAACAGTTGAATTGTGCAAGTATCTTTACTGTGCAAATTTTTAGCCTTGGCTTCAGGAGTTTGATTGTCATTTCCTTAAATTTTATATTAATTTAGTTCTAGGGGAATTTTTGTTTTTTTATATAATTTTTTGACAATTACCCTTACCATTCAATTTCTTGGCTTTGGCTTTAAGGGTGTGGTTGTAATTTCATAAAGGTTTTATTGTTATTATTGTTTAGTCATAGGGACATTTTTTATTTTGTGCACTAAAAAAAAAAGGTTGCTGAAGACGGTGGTTGAAATCAAGCTTTCATCATATAATTTCAATGGTGGTCTCGTCATCCTCTTCCTTCCTAGGTGGCATGTGCCTCTGTGTGGTGTTGCATGTGTATAGTAGTGAGGTCTGGTTTGACGTCAATTGGCTTTTTTCTTCTTTTTTTTTCTTTTCCTTCTCTTTCTTCCTTGGATTCTGTATTGGCCTTCTAAAAAATTATATCAGCCCTTCAATTTTTTTTTCTTTTGATTCAGTCCTTATTCTCTTAATTTCAATTGTTTTATTTACATTAATTTTTTTAATTGGATTTTATTTTTGATTTCGTCCCTATTTATTTGATTTTGTTAACTTTTTATCAAATTTGATCATCATTCTTTTAACTGTTATTTTTTGGTTTTTGAGTCATTTTCTTGATTATTTTTTTTTCTTTAATTTCATCCTTGAGCATTTCTTTTCATTGAATTTTATGTCAAGCTTGGTGCTAATTTTTTTTAATTGTTATTTTTTAATTATTTTTTTAATTGATTTGTTTTTTTTCAATTTCATCCCTAAACATTTAATTTCATTAAAAATTTCCCTTAACATTTAGTTTCAGTTGGTTTTTATATTGACTTTTTTTTTTCAATTTTATCCCTCAATATTTGTTTGGTTAAGAATCTAAAGGAGTCACTCTGGTCTCATGACCTGGGTTAATTTTGGTCTTTTTTTTAAAGCATTTTTTTTAAAAAAAAATTGCTAGTATTTTTTTCACATTTCTATTTATGGGGTCATTTCAATTTTATGTCTTAGGTCATGTGTTTGATTTGTTCACCTGGGTTAGATGTCGGGTTCACTTGAGGTGTTTTTTTTATCTTTTTCTATATATTTCCATCATATCAGCAAATATTCATTCCTTATATTTTTTTATATGTTTGGCATTTTGGAATATTTTTTATGGTGTGGGTTTATTCAGTCATTTTCATTTGTATTTATCTTTTAAATCATGAGTTATTTAGGGTGGATTTATCTTTTATTTATTTAAATAAAAAAGTTTAGTAAACATAATCAGATAAATATCTCATCTTTATAATTTATTATTATTATTATTAATGATTTTTTTTTATTTACTTAAATGGTTATTGATTTATGATTTAATTAGTTAGATGATTGCATAGACTTTTTAAATGATACCTTTAATTTTTCATGTAAGGAAACACATTGGAGCAGCCTGCATATTTGATATTTTTTACAAAAAAAATTATAACTTGATGCCAAATTCATGATTTTAATGTTTTTTTTCTTTACACTTGGCCTTTTTTCATTTTTATTCTTTTGTAATTTGTTTTTGGAAATTTATTCCACATAGACTAAGGAAATGGTGTTTAGCAATTGCAACATTGTTTTATTTTTTTATCATGTTGAAAATTAGATTGAGATTTTACATATTTTTATTAATGCTTATAATTTTTATTATATTTTATTATAGAAAAGTATCGACTTTGTAATTTATGGTTATATTTTTTACTTGATATAAAAGTCGTGTTAATAACACCTACATTTTAATTTTTTTGTATTGTAAAAAAAAATATTCAACTTATAGTTAGACGATAAACATGTGAATATTTTATTTTTTGTATTGATTAATATAAATAATTCTCATAGACTTTTTTATTTGTAATTTAAAAAATAAAAAAAATAAATTTGAAAAACTTGCATATTAATTTTTTGTGTTTTACTAAAAAAAAAAATTATACTCGCTGCGAAACACACTGATCAATTACCTCCTTATAATTGCTCATATATAAAACCTGTTATTAAGCATGGGTCCCACTATCATGATCTATATACACTTTTAATATATTATTCACTCCCAATCATCATAAACACTTCACCTTCAACACTCTCGTTATCCCATACCAAATGAAAACCTAAAAATATTTCTTATGCTTATGGTGATATTTCTTTCTGGTTCATTATTAACCGACAGATCAAACTATCATTTATTTATGAGAGTGCTGAAATTTGGTTAGCGCGTAATGGTTAGTATTACTTGAAGTTGTCGGGTGATGTCTTTTAGCTCTCTTTGAAATAAGCAAGTGCAAAATCCTTTTTCGAGTTTCAGAATTTCATTCATATCACTGGCACTTTTTTTAAGAGAGAAATCTTTCAAAATCGCCTGTAGATGATGCAAGTTAACACTATCATGTTCGTAGAATAATAGATGTATATTATTGAACATTGTTGTAGCTTGATCAGGCTGCATTCCCTTTTTTATTTCTTATTATGGTGGTTCATAACATAACAGAAGATGAGTCAGCCGAGGCTCCCAATCAACCTGTTAAAGGGAGCTTCCTAAGCCTCTTGCCTCCCAAACTAGATGCTTCGGAGCAATCATGTAAATCCAAGTAAGCTGTGCTAATCTCATTATACCATCTGATGGTTACGTAACATCCGATTAGAGGTAAAATGAAGAAGGATCACTTTCTCGATGAATAGCTCCTGGATTTTGTGTTTGCTGAAATCCAAGTTTCAGGGGCAAGGGCACCCCAAAATTGAGTGGTTCGAGGTTACTAATTGGCTCGTTTAGTTTGATTGTTAATCTTTGTAAAATTATCTCATAGTAAATATTCTTTTGAGATCGATGTGTATTTATTTTACCCCCTTTTGTCAAAACTGTGAGAAATTTGCTATACCATACCAGCACTGTGGGTTTCTTGTAAGTTGTAACTAATCATTGTTGAGTTGATAAAGGTGCGTCATTTATACCGTGAAAAATGGAGAAAAAGAACAAAAGATTCCCCCTCCCCTCTCGCCCTAGGACGGACCTTTAAGGTTAAGATTCTGAGCTTTGATTTAGTCCTGTTGAATCTATTTGTTTAATATTTTCTCTCCATTAGTAATGGAGTTTAGCATCATGGTTAATCAGACGATACATGTCCTTTAAGCTGTGATTTGTTTTTTTCGCCATTAGGATCCTCAGCCATCGTTGTTTGCATGCTTAAGCCACCGGAAAAGAGGTCGGATCACAGTCATCAAATCCAATCACAAATTAAGAACCAAATCAAACTCATCCTAGCTGCCACCATCATATCCACCTCCACCATAGTCAAATCCAGCTCCATCAAGCTGGCACTGTGGCTGCAACTTTCGCCAGCACCACCATAACGGCCGATTTCACATTGGGAAGTCTTGAAAGTTAATGGGGTTTGAATTCAAGGATAAAATTGATGTGGGTTGTTGATTTTGGAGAAGAGAGACATGATGAAATTGATGGTGGCTGGATGGAATTAAATATGGTATTCATTTTGGATAATGAAAGGCAATGGCTATCTCTACCAGTTTCCTTCCTCTCTGTTTTTTTCACTTTCAATTAATTTGTTTTCATGCAGAATAAGATGGAGAATCTTATTATTAGCGGTGAATGGTGTTTTTTATTTTTATTTTCCTTACCTTAGAAAAATAAATCAGAAAAAGTATCCGTCAAAGAAGCCAAAACTCGTGTCGCATGATTAGCCATGATGTCTGTCAACTCCGGTACTATCTCATGGAACATATTAGATGAATAAGAAAATTACTTTGATCCTATTAATAAAGGAATTCAATCAACACTTAAATTAATAAAAAATATATAATTATTTAATTAATTATAATACATGAACGGTACAATCATTAACCTATTTTGTAATTGAGTGGATTGTTTCTCGCTCTGTGCTGCAAGTAGAATTAATTTTTTAACATAAAAAGATATATAATTATTGCTAACATGATTCATAATAAAAATAATAATTATAAATTTAAAATATGATGTGTATTAGATAATATTTTTAAAGAATATTTATACGGGAAAATATTAGATAACATTTATTTTGAAATATTAAAATTTGATATATTGGATGAATCTGGATTAATATGTTAAATATTTGAACCAAATAATAAGATTACAATAACCTTATAAAAAACAGATTAAAATAAATTATGAAAATCAATTACTAATCAACTTGATATTTAAAGATCAATTTTTTAAAAAAAATCAAGAAATGAAAAAAAAAAGGGTCAAGCCAAGTTAATTTGTCAAATCAGCAACCCAGATCATGAGATCGGGATAACCACATGAAAAATAAATTAAAAATATGAAACTCAATTTTCAACCAATCTAATGTTGAAGGATGAAATAAAAAAATTTAAAAAAAAAACAAAAAAAAACCTAAATTAATTTGGGTTAATATGTTAAACTCATAACCTAGATTATGAGATGAGGATAACTTAGTAAAAAACAAATAAAAAAATCACAAAGCTCTATATCCTGCAAATACAATATTGAAGGTTGAAATTAAGAAAAAAAACTAAATTCATGAGTTATGACAACTCCATAAAAAAAAATTGAAAAAAAATAGAAGATTAATTTCCAAACAACCTAATATTGAAAGATGCAATTGAAATAAAAAAAATTGAGTTGTTGGAGAGTGAAATTGAAAAAAAAATAATTAAAATAGGATATAAATAAATTATGTCAACCCGAGTTAACCTATCAAACTCGCGAATTGGATTATGAGATTAGGATAAACCCATAAAAAAATAAAAAAATATATTATTAAGCCTAATTAAAAAGATATTCAATTAAAAATAAATAAATAAATAAATAGAGTCAACTCAGGTCAACTTATGAAATCTATGACCCGAGTCATTAGATCAAAATAATCCAATATAAAGAAAATTAAAAAAAAAGATGAAGCATAATTTTAAACCAACCCAATGTTGAAGAATAAAATTGAAAAAAATCAATAAAAAAAGTGGTTCAAAAAATAACCCAAGTTATTCTGGGTTAACCTATTAAACTCGTGACTTAGATCACAGAATCAAAATAAATTCATAGAAAATAATAAAAAAAAAACCATATGATTATACTTCTAATAGATCTAGTGTTGAAGATTGAAATTAAAAAAAAATTCATAAGACTGGTAAATTATCTAATAGAAATAAAATGAAAAAAACTTCCTAAACACAATTTTTAAAGCAATTCAATATTAAAAAATAAATTAAAAAAAAAACAATCGAAAAGGCATATTGGATCAGTGAATAGTAAAATTATAGGAAAAAATACATAATGTTATTTTAATAAATGATATTTTATAGATGTGATTATAATGATTTAACGACACAATGTGTCTCTTAAATTGATTAATTAATAATTAATGAGGGGTACTATACTCAACAGCAATAAAATTGTCGAGTTTCATTAATAGCTTGACAAATGTCAGAATATTTTAGGATGTTGTCAAGCTAGAGAGAGACTATGAGACAAGAAACACACGAGAGAGGACGTGGTTGGAAAAATTGGTCTCCTCAAAATCTCTTTTACAGAATTTTATTTAGAAGCGTTTGATCAAAATTTAACTCCATCGACCACTAGCCATAATCTATTTTTTTTATATAGATTGAAACAAGACGATTTCATTTCTTGATCTTTGAAAAAATAATTAGAGCCATCTATGAACTCAGTAGGGATATTAGCAATTCAAGTCTATTTAAGGTTGTAGTAGTTGTTACGGTTTAAAGTATTTTTTATTTAAAAATATATTAAAATAATATATTTTTATTTTAAAAAAATTATTTTTATATCAACACATTAAAACAATCTAAAAATATAAAAATTATATATATATTTTTTAAAAAAATTAAAATTTTAAAAAATACAATTTCCACCTCGTTACATAAACAGTTCATTTTCAAGTCAACATTAAAAGCCTTTGCGTTTCAATGTGCATATTGCACATTAAAACTACAATTTTGCCCCTATTAGCAAATTCACTTGCTTTGTTTTAGGGACAAAGAGGTCCTTTTCATTAGACCCCCTAGTTATCGTAAAAAAAAACATGGTTAGATTGTCCCTTTGTATTTTTATTACACACTATAATTATTTTATGGTCTGAGGAGCTTTTTTATCTTTAACTTAATTTTTAAATAATTAAATTACATCATTGGTATTGGAATGTAAAAAACTTAGTCTTTAATGGAGGGATTCTTTTATCTTTTATATTTGGTTATTTGGTAGTTATTAAATGTTATTAAGGACAACTGGGTAATTTAATAAATAAATAAAAAACAGGTTTGTAAACACGCGAACAATATCCAACAAGTTTGGACAATGCGTGCGACATTGTCCGATGATCAAAACCTTGCTTCCAGAGCGGCGACCAAAGTGTCATGGCTTCCCCTTCATGTACAGGAGATGCGTGTGACATAATTGTTGTCGGTGTAGTGTGTGTCGTCTTTTGTTTTTTTTTCCTCTCTCATACTCGATTATGGTGTGGGCCTTGAAAAAATTCAAATCAACTCTTGAGGTTTGTTGTCCTTAAGATTTCATCTTTATTGTAATTTTTTTATTTAGAATAATTTTATAAATTAAGAATTTTTTTCAATTTCATCCTTATTCTCTTTGTTACAAACTTACAATTTTGTTTATTTAGAATTATTTATGAAGTTATAGATTTTTTCAACTTCATCCCAATAGATATTTTTATCTATCAGATTTGATTCTTATTCTTTTTATTACTTTTTATTTTATTTTATATGGTTTTTTCAAAAAAAAATTGTAATTTCATCATTCTTTAGTTTTTTTTCCTGTCAAATCTAATCCTTCTTTTATTATTGTATTTTTTTGCCTTGCAAGATTTTTTCAGATTGATTTCTTTTTATCATTTTATCATCCTACATTTAATTAGCAAGGTATTTAGCTTCTAAGTTGAGTTCGGATCTTGAATTTAAAAGGTTGCGGGATTAGAAGATTAATCCCAGTTTACGAAGTTGACACGGGTTTTCTTGTTTTTTCTCCTTTTTTAAGTTTCTTTTTTCATCATTCAATATGTATTTTTTCTTCACTTTCTATGGGATTGTTTAGTCAATTTAAAAATAAAACAAGTTGCCTCAGTTTTTGTTTTTTTATTCCTTGTTAAATTTAGCTTTTCTAAAGAAATTTTGGTTTTAAATTAATTAATTTCTTTCCCCAATATTTAATTTAACGAGTTGCGGATTTGAGAGTTTAACTAGTATTACAAGGTTCACTTGAGCTTTCTTGGTTCCCCCCACCCCTTTTTTAAGCTTTTTTATTTTTTTTAATTTTATCCTCCAACATTGTTCTAATTTTCTTTCTATGAGACTTATCTTTCTTTAAAATAACAAGGATTGCCTCAAGTTTTTTTAGGTCTTTGTTAATTTTAGCTTCTTTAAAAGGAATTTTAGTTTTTTAATTAAATATAATTTATTAATTTTATCCTTCGACATTTAATTTGGTAGATGTTGAGCTTCTTAATTTAACCCAAATATACAATTTATTGGGTTATAAGTTTGAAAGATTAACTTGAATTTACAAAATTCACTCGGGCTTCATTGTTTTTTTTTCTTTTTTTTCAATTCTTTTGTTTTTGATTTCATCCACCAACATTTTGTTATTTTTGTCTATTCGCCTTTTATAAGATTTTTTGTGGTTTTGAAAGCAACAAAAGTTAACTCAGATTTTTTTTACCTTTGTTGAATTTAGTTTTTTTAAAAGGATATTTTTCAATTTAATTAAATTAGATTAATTATGTGGAATTAAATATAAGATGCTCAACTCTTAGTTTTTTGTTTTTGTTTGCTTTTCATGTCATTATTCTAACAACATATACGGCTTCTTTTAATTACCAAAATCTTAGATTTTTCTTACTCATTTTAAATTGTTGATATCACATGAATATTCTCTTTTACATTGATAAAAAATTAATCTGGCCCACAACATAGTACCGGCTATTTATCTAGTAGGTAATACTAAAAGACTTGACATTTCTAATGTGGAGATGACATTGTACGTGCACTCATAAGACACTATGGATGCACTGTTCATGATATCTTATTTTTTCATCCCATTTTTTTTTCATGATTCATCCCTTGTTGGGTGAAATTAAAGGCCAATTTGGGTTAATTTATCAAGAAAGGATGAGATTAGAAGCCAAGGGACCAAAGTGAAAAAACAGAGGGAAAGAGTGGTTCATTCAAACTTTGGATTGAATACCTATTTTTCCTTTAAAAAATAAAATAAAAAAAACATTCTATTAGGAGTAATTAAGTCATTTGACAAGGGTTCATTTGACATTTCAAAATTTAAAGGGGTAATAACATCTTTTTTTTTTTATAATGCACAATAAAATAATTCTTATAACCTTATATTCAGTTTTTTTAATCCTACCTTCAAAGATGTTGTTGTCTTTTTTATTTTGTGTGAGCAGTAAAATAATTTGCATGCTCTTAAAATCGGTTTTTTCATAGCTTATGCTCAGGGGCAATTCCATCTTTACTCAAAAGCTTTTTTGTAATTGTCAAGTTGGTAATGACAATTGTGTATTTTAATATGTATACATATTATTAAAAAAAACAAGTTGTTGACACGTGTGTTATATGCATCAACACATGGATAACCACTTCACCTTTTAGGCGACACGTACGGGCAAAGACCATCAAGTTTGGTGTCGAAAGCCTTTTATTTTCTTTCTCCTTCTTCCCTTTTTTCTCCCTCAAAATTCATGCTTGGCATTTAAATTTCGAGGGTAGTTTTTAGCCCTCTTGTAAATTTTTGATTTGTTTTCAATTTTATCCTTTAATCAAAAAATTTTTCAAATTTGGTTCTAGTTCTTTTTTTATTCTTCATATTTTATCTCACCCCTTCTATAAACTTTCAATTGCTTTCAATTTTATCATTTGATCAAGTATTTCATTTGCTTTTTTTAAAAAAAAAAACAAAATTAATCCCCATTCTTGTGGTGGTTTTTTTTTTTTAATTCTTACGTGAAATTAATTTTTTTTTTTAACTTAACCCTTCAATCCAAAATTATTCATTCTTTTTTTAAAAAAAACTATTTATCATTCTTTTAATTGTTATTTTTTCTCTATTACTCTCGATCAAATAACCCAGATCACAGGTTTTATAAACTAACATGGGTCCACATCATTTTATTTTTACTTTTTTTTTCTATGTCATTACTTCACGTTGAGTTTATATATATATATATATATATATATATATATATATATATATATATATATATAAAATAGGATTCTTGGTTTTCTTTGTTTTTCTTTTTTCAGAGCTATTCCAATCTTATGACCTAACCTATGTATTTGGAGGGTTAACTCGGGTGGGCTCGCAACTTTTTTTCTTTTAATTATTGTTTTTCTCTTTTAGGTCCATTTGTGCGATTTATTTATTTTTTTAAAAAAAATTATCCTTAAATATTTGATTTGCTAAGAACTATCCTTCATGGTTTTTGTATATTCAGTGTTTCTGATTAAATGGCTTCGAACAAGGGTTGTCATAAGTTTTTTGGAACTTACTTTTTTTCTATCTCATGATTCAACATTGATTTTTTAAAAAAATTGAGTTTAATTATTTTCTTTGTTTTTTCTTATGTTTAGTTAATCTGATCTTATAATTTGACTTGTGGGTTTGATAGGTTGACCCAGGTAGACTCAAGAATTTTTTTAGCTTACAATTGCTTTTTTTTGTTTTGTGTGTTTGATTTTTTTTCAATTTTATCCTTAACATTTGATTTGTTAAATATTGAGTTTTGAGAGTTTTTTAAATTTGTTGCATCTAGTCAAATGACCCAAGTCATAAATTTAAAAGTTAACCCGAGTAGATATTATTTTTTTAGCTTGTTTTCTTTTTTGTTTTCATTATTTAACATTACTTAATACATACTGATATTATTTAATTTTTTTTCTTTTTTTTATTCATAATTTAACTTTGGTTTTTTGCTTTTTTTAAAACATGGTGAAATATAATTATTTTTTTTATTTTTTAAAATAATATTATTTTAGATTAAATAAAAATAGCTTAGGTTAGTTCAAATTAACCTGAACAATCCATGAACCGGAACTTACTCCGGGTCAATAGGCTCCGGGTCAATAGGAATGCAAGGTTTTATAACTGTCGTCCAAATAAATAACAAAAAATTATTTCGTCGTCAGAATATTCGTAGAAAAGAAATTATAGCAGATGGTAAAACTGTAACCAAAGAGAAAGCAGGGAGCCAACTACTAGCCAACTAAAGGGCTTGTTTCTACCAGTTCTCTCCTCCGTCGCACTAAATAGCATCTAGTCTGCTCCCTTTTAGCGGATATTGTGGTTGCTTAATCCAAGATGCAGGTAAAGTCAATCTTTCTTCATTTCTCTTTCCTTCGTTTACCCTCCATCACATGTCCTGCTTTCTCAAAACCCTAATTGCCACTTCCGGTTGGATTTATTATTGCTATGCAGGCCAGCGATAGATTTAACATCAATTCACAGCTGGAGCATCTCCAGGCCAAATATGTTGGGACTGGCCACGCCGATTTAAACAGATTGTGAGATTTTTCTTTCTTTTTTTCTTTATTAATCACTTCAATATATATAATTTGTTGGTGTGTGTGTGTGTGTGTGTATTGATTATGATTTGTAAATAAACGCAGCGAATGGGCAGTGAATATTCAACGTGACAGCTATGCATCATATATGGGTCACTACCCTATGCTTGCTTACTTTGCTTTAGCTGAGAATGAGTCTATTGGAAGGGAACGCTACAATTTTATGCAGGTTCTTCTTATAACCTCCTCCTTCCTATTCTTTATATGTTCTTCTGCTCATTGATCCACTTTTTTAATTTCTGTTTTCTAACTTGCCATTACTTATTTTGTACTAAATAATGGAGGATGGATTAGAGTTCGATGGTTGTTGTTTTTTTTTTTTTTTTTTAATTCGGTGTTTGACAAAGGAAGTTTATATTAGGGATAATCTTCATGTTCGTTTAAATGTATAGTTTTTCTTTCGTTTTCTTTGTGATAAAAATTGATTGCACTAGCAAGAGTGTTCTGGTTAATGGGTTTTTAAGAAAAAGATTTTTTTTTTAATGGAACCCTTTTCTTTGTGATAGAAATTGATCGCTGCACTAGCAAGAGTGTTCTGGTGAATGGGTTTTTAAGAAAAAGATATGTTTTTTTAATGGAACCGAAGGGATGAAAAGTTTTGTGAAGTAGTTGATGCCTTGGTGGTGCTACTATGGCTTCCCTATGAGCATTATATCCATGGCATTGCATGGGAACATGCCAATACTCCTGCAGCGGGGAACCCATATGTTTGTGAGAATCAGGTGCTCTTATCAGGAATGCATTCTTTAGGGGTTTTCTTTCAATATTCTGCTGCATTAACTCAACTTGCAAAACCTTATCCTAGTTTTTTGGGTGGGCTATATGACTTTTACATGATAGTAACCATCCAGTTATTGAATACAGTGTTTGAAGATTAGTTTTTTTGTATGCCTCAACTTTACTTTAGCTTCGATGATCTCAGGCAACCCTTTTAATGGTTTTAGTTTACTTGGTCCCAGATTAGATTTTTATATCCCAGTTATTCATGCATGATGATCCTTAAGATCTACAGTTAAAAGCGTGTAACCAAAGCTGTGACAATTTGAATGAGCACTTCGTAAATGCAGGGGAGTTTTGGAAGATTTTGTTAAATATAAGCTTCACCTGCCATTCTATAAGTTGGAGGAGTATGAGATACAAAAGTTTATTGTTAATTCAATTGCTGTTGGAAAGGTTTCTGAACTATAATTTCCTTCTTGTGTTAATCTTGGCAATCACTGGAAAATGGCTCAGTGACTGATAATGTGTTTGTCTTGTATATTAGAATCTTGATTGTATGAAGATATTGCCACAAAGTTTTGTGATTTTCGCCTCCATGCTTAATTACATGTCGAAGTGATGTCACCTAATAATTCTTTTTAACGTGGTGCAGAAAATGCTTCTGCCTTGTGGTCTACCCCCAGAAAGAGAAGATGATTGAGACTTGTTCAGCTCAACCAGTGTCAGCGGTGGCTAGCTGATTGATATGCTCATGCTTGTGTGTTACTGAAGGAATAGTGGCCTTTTTGTGACAGTGATTATCAACTGTGATCGTAGACTTGTAAAAATATTATCTTTTGTTTTCAAGGATGGTTTGAGATTGGAGTGAGTGGTTGAATTTGTGATTTCTTTTAATATGATAAGCTTCCCTTTTTCAACGTCTAGTTGGTTTTCAACATGTTTGTTGCTTGGGCCAGTTTTCTCAGAACACCGTTGTTATTGTTTTTGATTGATCCTTGTGATTGTTGAGACAAAAATGATAGAAGAGATGTCTGTTGCCATGTCCCCTCTGAAAATGACATGGCCTTTTATAATGTGTAAATCCCATCGTTTGAACATCTCAGTTTCATTTGCAAGGATGATTTTGAATGCTGATTTTGTGGTGCATGCACTTCCATTAGGGTCGTGATCGTCTAGTTGATTTTTTGTGGTTGTTGAGTTTGCTGGGTTTTAATACGGAACTTGTTCCAAGTATAATGCTATTCTGCATTAGGGAGCTTGTATTGGCTATTTCAAAAGGCCATTCTTAAGAATTTCTGGTGACTGGTGAGGATGATGCAAAACCCTAGGCCATTCTCAAATATTAGCTTTTACCCAGAAGCTAAAAAAAAAAAAAAAAAAACCTGTAAAGGAAAGAAAAGGGTGGGGACTGTGGCAGGATTACCACTGACCATCCTTCACATTGGACGTTGAGAAAAGAAAAGGAGGAAAGCATTCTATACATTACGTGATTTTTTATACACATTGTCGAGAGTATTACATTGTCGAGGAAAGCACTTTTCTGCATTAGGGGTACGAAAAGTGCTGAAGAAAATACTCTGTTGTGATAATTATATGGCTATGTGCTCAATCCCTGTATTAAAGGATTTGGATCTCTTGTGTTCTTTGATCGGTAATGTTTCAAACCTCTAATTAATTTCTAATTAATATTAAATCATTGCCATTTAATGAACACGGTGGAAGGAAATACGAAAGGATTCCAAAACTATTCGAGCCCGAAATCTGCAGTAAAGTTAGAATGATAAAAAGTAGCTGACCTGCCCAATATGGAAGGGGTTGCTGGGCTGAAATGGTGCGTAGAAAGAAAGGCAAAAAGGGGTTCCATTCTGGACCACGTTTTGTACTTCCGTGTTTGGTGAAAGATATTTTTTAAAGTATTTTTTATTTTAAAATATATTAGTTTTACTATTTTAAAAAAATACAATTATACCACAAAAACAAACTCAATCTAAAATATCCAACTACTGGTGTCTTTGTAAGCTACTGGAAGCTTAATTCGAGAATTTGAAAGGCAGCCAGTGGCGGAGGAGCCTTTGGATTATCGAGGAGGTTAAAAACATCGTTTACTCTCTGTTCATGAGAAGACGTTATCGGAGAACCTCATCATTCTCGTTTCTTTTTTATCGTGAGGACTCGGAAATGGATTGCACGTTTCTTATATCTTGGCTGTTCTGATTTTTTTTTATTATTATTTTTTTTAAGGAAAAAGGCAGGGCAGGCTGGCAGGCAAAGTAGCTCCTGCATAGTCCTTGTCATCATTGGATTCCACAACTCCTGTTGCTATTACAGCAGCCGTGAGGTGATTCCTGAGGTGTTTGGGAACGTTGAAATTGAATTTTTTTTTATATTGTTTTACTATATTAATATAAAAATTAACTTTAAAAATTAAAAAATATTATTTTAATATATTTATAAAAAAACACTTTAAATCACAATTATTATCATATTTTTAAATATATGTGATTGATATTTAACTTAGAGAGAACGTGTTTTAAAAATGTATGATTTAAAAAATTATTAAATTAATTTTTTTTATTTTAATGCATTAATATATAAAAAAAAATGAAAAATTTATTTAAATATTTTTATAAGTAAAAATCATTTTTTAAAATCACACTGCATTATATTTGCTTTAATGCTAGTACATATATTATTTGATAATTATTTGTTGTGTTTTTTAAAAAATATATATTTTTGTGAAAGAAATAATGGATTTTACGATACATACAATTGTATATTTTTTTTTAAAGCATTATACTATGTTTTAATGTAAAAGAAAAAAACCTTTTTTTTTCAAGTGTTACTTACTGCGTTTTCAAAGTAAAATAAATATCAATGAAGTGTTCATCTAGCGGTTAAGACACTGCTATATACCTGTAAGGATAAAAATACAAGTTTGATTTCTAGAAAGCATACTTATTGGAAAGAACAGCTACAAACCCCGAACGAGACTAGCCTTGCCCTTTAAAAAAACGTGAGAATACTTGAATAAAAAAAAAGTAAAATAAATACTAACAAAATGCCACTTTAAAAAATAAAAATAGGTGTGCTTTTGACAAAAGTGAAAAAAAAATTACCATGTTTTACTGTTTTTTAATATAAAAATATATGATTGCTCAAAACAATCAATTACCAAGCATCTATACCATAACATAATATGATTGCCTTAAAGAATAATATTTTATAAAACGGGATTTTTTAACGAATATAATCTTAAAATAAACAACCATAAAATTATATATTAGTTAATTTCACTAATGAAAACAAATATATATTAAAAAATAAAATGGATATTTACATCTGTAGAAAACCATATCCAAATGCAGATAGGATCTAGGACCAATAAAAAATAAGATGAAGGAGAGAGAACAAGGGATAAGGAAAATGACCTACCAAAACCTTCACTCAGTTGTTTTGCTGGTAAAGAAAGCAAGGGGTAGGAATACCTTTTTTTTTTTTTTCCTTCCTAGTTTCTTGCAGGCCTTGAAAGAAAGAAAGAATCTAATTTTACTAATTAAAATTTATTAAAAAATTATTTTTTAAAATATTTTTTACTTAAAATATATATTAAAAAAATTATTTTTATATTAACATATTAATTTAAAACTAAAAATATTTAATTTAAAATAAAAAACTCAAAATTTGTCAGAATATCAATTTAATCATACTCCTAACATATTCTTAATCTCTCGCAGTTGAATTTAAAAACAAAAAAAATAACTACAAAACAAATTCATAAATTCATCATTTTCATTCTTTCTTTAAATTTTGGGTAGCCAAACAAAAATATACTAATTATCTTTTGTTTCTACCAAACAATAAATCAAAGTAAAAATTATTATTAATTTTAAGAGGTTTAATTCAACTGATCAGGCTTTAAGTTTACTTTTTAAAAATTACTAGTTTAAGTTCTATAAACTTTAGAATCACTAAAAAATTATGTGATTATTAACTTTAAAAATCATAAAATTAATTAAAATATATACAAACTAGCTTGAATATTTATTCATATTAATTTAAAAAAATAAAGTAAAGATTATTATCACCACTACTAAATAACTACAACTATAAAATGAAAAAAGAAAAAAGTTCCACTACCGAAATCACATAGAAACTTTTCCATCCCTTCTTACATCATCATCCATTTTTTTCTCAATCACCTTTTCCCCTTCCCTTCGCTCTCTTATAGGGGGTAGAGTATTATTCTCTTCCCAGAATCTCAAAATTTTCCCGAGAAAACTCAATCTTTGTCCTTAAACCACACCTTAAACTTACCCAAATTCTTGCCGCACGTATCGTTGTCACTCCATATTCTCTCTCTTTCTCCCCTTATTCTTATTATTCTTCTTTCTCTCTCCAAAGAAAAAATAAGTTTTCTTTCTTGCCCGCTGATCTTTCGTAAACTTTTGAAAAACCCATTACCTCCTCCTTTTTGTCTCTCGTCTTTTCTGAACACTTTATCGAGATAATGCAGTTTCGTGATTCCCAAACCCTGAACACCCTTCACTGATTAATGGGTTTTCCTTAGATTCTGAAGTAACATCTCACTTTTCTTGGTTACTAAGTAGATTGGATTGCAAAAAAAATCTTTTCTTTTCACTTTTGAGGGATTTATTGAGTCATTGAGAGTGGTCATTTAATGATCCGGCAGTCGTTTTGTTTTTCAACAAGGGAAGAGTTTTAGGTCACTTTGGTTGGTGAATTTTGATTGTGAACTAAAAAATAAAGGGCGGTCTTTTTTGTTTTTTCTTTATTTGTTTGGTGGATTATAATTTTTGTCTGAGATTCTTAGATCATGGATCATGTGATTGGTGGCAAGTTTAGGCTTGGCCGGAAGATCGGTAGTGGATCCTTCGGTGAACTTTATTTAGGTATGCAAGTTTAGGGTTTATTCAGTAGCATTCAAAGTGTTTTGACCACTCTTTCCTCTTTGTGTCTATAGTTGGGTTTTTGTTATTTTTATCAATTTTTGTTATTTTTTTCTCTATTTCTTTGCAGGTATTAATGTACAGAGTGGAGAGGAAGTGGCTGTTAAGTTGGTAGGTGTTACCTTCTTAGAAATTATATGCTATCTTGTTTTATAGATTGTTGTTTCTTGATTCATTTATTGCTGGATAATAGTTAGACTTTCATGTTTGGTTATACTGGATGACTAATGACTATGTTTGATTCCATCTGTTAGAAGCGGTCATTATAGTTCATGATTGGGAATTTGCTTTTCCTTCTCTTTTCCTAGATGTTCTTTTAGTTTTGATAATTTTAGATAGTTATTAATTAAGAGTTTATGAATTTGATTATTCAAGCGGGGGGCTTCTCTTGGTGTCGTAATAGCTGGTTAATGTTTTCCTGAATTATTTTGTTATGTTTATGTTACTGAATGACTCTCTCAGCAGCATGCTGAATGTTGCTCTATCCTATGTTTTTAAAACCCCAAGGATCCATGAATAAAAAATTGTTGAGTTTTCTGTTTTTGTTGGTGATTCCTTTTACCCTGCTCTGACTAGATTCAGACCGAGGTTTATTTGAACTGTTTGGAAACATCAAATAATGTATTTTAGGTGTTGGAATCTGCTCATTGGAGGTTTAATGTGTAATGATCAGAAGAATAGAAGAATGGTTCTTTTCATTTGATTATGTACTGTTATGGTGAGCAAAAGATACTGGAAAGAGTTTTGAGTTTGCAGCTGGTGTGTTCTTGAGCTTTGGGACTTTGCATGTTGTACTTATTGAGGGAAAAAGTATGCCGTGGTGTTGAGCCTACCCAGGAATTTTTTTGACTGGATGTTTAATATGAAAATCTGGCCTTTTCTGTTCATTTAAATCCATGTAATCATTTAGATTCATGTTTACATTTTTTTTATGTTATAATGTAGTGCAATTTGCACGTTTGATTTTGTAGCTGATGCATATTCTTATGATTTCCCCAGGAATCTGTGAAAACTAAGCACCCTCAGCTTCATTATGAATCAAAACTATACATGCTACTTCAAGGAGGAAGTAAGTTTCTTCTTTCTTTTCTTCTGTTGTTAGCTGATATGTTTATTTTTCTCTTGAGTCAAAGCCAACTGATTTATTATTTTCTTTCCTTTTTTTCCTCTTGAAGCTGGTATTCCTCATCTCAAATGGTTTGGAGTTGAGGGTGAATACAATGTCATGGTTATTGACCTTCTTGGACCAAGCCTTGAAGACTTGTTTAATTATTGCAGTCGAAAGTTATCTTTGAAAACGGTGCTGATGCTTGCAGATCAATTAGTAAGTATGCCCATTTTCAAGAAAGGCCTGCCTCATTGAACAACATAATGTTTGTTAAGAAAGATGTCCATTCCATTAGCTGGTATGCTCAGCGTTCTTTCGTCACTCTATAATGTAGATAAATAGAGTTGAATACATGCACTCAAGGGGTTTTCTTCACCGTGACATCAAGCCCGACAACTTTTTGATGGGTTTAGGGCGCAAAGCAAATCAGGTATGTTCTTTTCCTCTTTCTTTTTTTTTATCAATCTAAATAGAATTTTTAGATAAAGTGATGTGTAAACTTACTAATTCAGAATTGAGGGAACAATGTGAATATTTCAAATGGGAAAACTTTTTTGTAATTTTGAGGTTTTAATTTGAAATTTGTTGGGTAAAGAATAGAGAACCTTGGAGAGAAATGAGGCCTTTGCTATTTGAGTGGCACTTGTCATTTTACAAAGCTCACATAAGGTTGACTCACTAAAGCAGTATCCAATCTTGCACTGTGCTATTGAATGTCCTAGCTGTGTGAAAACCTAGTTCTTATATCTGTTATGCATATCTAGCCTGGTTTTATTACTTAGATTATATCTTTGGATGCCCTGATAGTTTTTGCTGATCATTTCCTTGCTACATTCCCCTCTGAAACACAGATCTACATCATTGACTATGGCCTTGGAAAAAAGTATAGGGATCTGCAAACACACAAGCATATACCATATAGGTGAAGTGTTGTATTTCTTATGTTCTTTCATCCTGTATCATTACCATTTTTTAACCACTGTTTGATTATGCAAATTTACTCTCCCTCCAAGCTGATGCTTTTTGTCCAAATGTTCACTTATAGCCTGGTGCAGCAAACATGGAGTATTTTATGTTTTAATGTGCATACCCGTGGTTTTGTTATGATGTGGTATCCAGGACATGCTTATCTAGGATTCATTTATGAAGATTCATAATTATTTGTGAGGATTCATTCCTTTACCGGTCAGGACCAAGCCATGTTTTAATCTATTTCAAAAAAAAAAAAAATAGTCAGGAAAGAGATAGCATTTTGTCGTTTTTCTTCTTAGAAGAAAATGGAGGTCTTGGAACAGAAACTTTGAATGTTCAATGTGTCTTTAGAGTAGGATCATACATGAATAGTTTACTGTGTTTCTAATCCATTTATGCATACTGTCTGATCAGTTGTTGTGATTGAAAATTATGATCATAAAATTCCAGTTACTTTTTATCACAAAGAGATTACCTGTGAATGGAAACTTGAAAATTTTGGTGAAAAAAAATATGTGCAGAAAAAAAGGGTGTTGTGAGTTGATTCTAGCATTATTATTGCTGGTAAACAGCTTAGTTGTCCATGCATATTCAGATGGGTTCTATTATTTACGCTGTAAAGCTGCTATTCAGGAAATCTTCTGCTTGGTATCTTGTTCTTTAAAAAAGCTAGTGCCAAAGATGCTTGATTTTGTAGAGTGGGCTCTGGCAACCTTTTCTTGCTTGTGATTTTTTATGCCTTCAAACCCATTTGCCTGGGAGCATTCAATATCTCCAGACTCCATGTATCATTGTTTTTATCTGCACATGTTATTGTCTGTTTTGTTAGACCTCTATTCTGCATGTACATGCATGATAATGACAATATCTCCTCTGCTTTTCTATCCTCTTTCCATTATCTGTCATGAATATATATTTTGTTACAGGGAAAACAAGAATCTCACAGGCACAGCTCGCTATGCTAGTGTTAATACCCATCTTGGAGTTGGTGAGTGAACTGATTATAGCTATAAGATGGCTGTTGGATGTTGCTAGAACATACCGTGCTTTATGTTTGATGATCTTATTATTATGCCATTCTTGCAGAGCAAAGCAGAAGAGATGATCTGGAATCTCTTGGTTACGTGCTTATGTATTTTTTGAGGGGAAGGTGAAGAACTTAATTGACCTGCTTTATGCTCCTATTTTAAATCTTAATATATGTTTGATCCTTTTTCTTTGGTGATTTCCTTGTTTCAGCCTTCCATGGCAGGGCTTGAAAGCTGGCACTAAAAAACAGAAATATGACAGGATCAGTGAAAAGAAGATGCTTACTCCCGTAGAGGTACTGTCATTCGCTTTTGCAAGCTGCTTGCTCCAAGCACTGGTTTTTTATGATGTAGTATACTGTCTATGATCACAATGGAAGAAATATGTAAATAATAGCTTGTCTTCATCTAAGTATTAAATGGTCATCATGCTTGCAGGATATGAAGTATTAACGGTTACTTTGCAGGTCCTTTGCAGAAACTATCCTTCAGAATTTACATCTTACTTTCATTATTGCCGTTCACTGCGATTCGAAGACAAACCAGATTATTCATACCTGAAGAGACTATTCCGTGACTTGTTTATTCGAGAAGGTTTACTCATGCTCCTGAATATTTGATGCTTTTAATTATTGTTCACTTGTTATCTATGATTTTAAATATGTTGCTGGAATTCTAAATTCAATTGT
This sequence comes from Populus nigra, assembly GCF_951802175.1. NCBI lineage: Eukaryota > Viridiplantae > Streptophyta > Magnoliopsida > Malpighiales > Salicaceae > Populus > Populus nigra. The sequence continues at coordinate 12,718,489 of NC_084857.1, forward strand.
TAGTTTGGAGTTCTGCCAAATTTTAGAACCTAATCTAGGTTTCTAAACTGTTCAGGTTATCAGTTTGATTATGTATTTGACTGGACTATATTGAAGTACCCGCAGATTGGCTCCCGTTCTAGATCAAGAGTTAGTATCCCTTAATTTGTCGTGGCTCATTTATGTAGAAAAATATTTTTTAATGTGTCTTTCTTATATTCTTGACTCCTTTTCTTCTTTTAATAGCCAAGTGGAAAACCAGCTGTAAACCCAGGACCATCCGCAGAAAGAGTAGAATGGCGTTCAGGTCTGTTCTGATTTTTCGTTAAGAATTTTGAAAACAAATTTTCTTTTTTGTTCTTTTTGTGCAATTGAAATGCAGATGAATGTCTAGGCTATTTATTTGAAGTGTTAATGGGTAATTAGTTTGCTGCTCTGTTTGGTATTCCCTTGCATGGCTTTAACATGTAGTGGGGCATTACTCTTGGTGCTATTTTGTTAACCCCCTCATCTCTGTCAAAAAAAAGAGAAGATTCCTAAGCTAGTTTCTCATGTTTGACTTGACACAATTTTATTTCTGTCAAGTAGGCCAGGAAATCCGAGACAGATTCTCTGGTGCAGTTGAAGCATTTGCTCGAAAGAATAGCACTGGACATGCTATGCACAGCAATCGGTCCAGGCACAGGTCCTCAGATGATGTGCCATCATCAAAGGATGTGGTGAGTTGCTAGACCTTTTTTCCTAAATTATGTATCTTTTAACTTTGTTGAGTTGCTAGACCTTTTTTCCTAAATTTTAACTTCACAACTGCCTGCTATTTTTTTACCTGTTCCCCTCCCTTTTGCAGCATCCTGATTCAGAAAGGCCCCAGTCATCTTCTCGAAATGGCAGCACTTCAAAGAGGGCTGTAATTTCAAGCAGCCGGCCAAGCTCTTCTGGTGAGCCTAGTGAGAATCGGTCAAGCCGGCTGGCCTCGAGCAGTGGTCGCCTGTCAACAACCCAGAGGATTCAACCTGGCCTTGAGTCAAAATCATCTTCCTTTACTCGTGCTCTAGCCACAAGAGGTGGTCGTGATGATACACTCAGGAGCTTTGAACTCCTGTCTATTGGAAGAGGAAAGAGGAAATAAGCACTACATCTGTCTGGCACGAAGATTTGCTTGTGCAAGGAGTCAGAATTCCGTTGTGTATTTCTATCAGGGTCGGGACTGCAATGATTGTGCCAGTTGCTCTGTATATTCATATCCGCTATCAGGTTCCCTTACATGCAAAAGATCAGTGAATCCTCTCCTTGGAAGACGGGCACTCATGTTGTATCTCTCTCCGGGGGATTTGCCATTCAAAGGCAAGCGAGCTCATTCATAAAAGAGAAGAATCATTTTGCGGTAGGAATTGTTTATATATTTGAGATGCTTGTAGCTCTAATAAATACTTGTATTTCTATGCAAAAGAAGAAAACCTTACCTGATAGACTAAGATGAACTTTGGCCATCCACCTGGATGGTTGGTATTAATCACTCTCTACTTCATCCATTTAAATTAGAACACGTATTGATTGATAATGGTGGTCTGATTCTTATTATAATTTTTATATATTGTTTCTATGTTCTTAAAATCATTTATATTAATTTTAATGTGATTGTTTAAGGTTGTGACCGCATTTCTTTTGAAAATATTAAAATGATTTTTTTATATTTTTATTTTTAGCATTAACATAATTAACGTATTAAAAAAATATATTTTTTAAATTAAAAGCACCGACAAGAAGAGGTCAATTCCACGATGAATGTGTTAGGGCAATCTATCACCTTGCCTGGAAAGAAATCCACGATAACATTTAATTTGTTTCTATTTAGAATAAAACTACAAAAAAGAAAAACAAAACCATTGTAGATTTATCATAAAAGAGAAAATGTTGGATTATAAGTGAAGCTTCTAGCCTGATATTTTTGAATCTGTTGCATGAAGTATGGTAGTTTCAACATGTTTCGATTTATAAAAATAAAAAAATAATATCATTTTGATTTATAAAAATAAAAAATTAAAATTGATTCGGTGATGATTTGATCAAAACTCTTAAACTGGGCTTCAACCGGTTTTAAAAACTTTGGTTCGAAGGCCTAGAGAAGTTAGATTCTTTCGGAGGTTGAAACATCATCGATAGCATGAAGTATTGACTATGTTGGAAGACGGAGGCAGGCAGGACAAGGAGTAGTTACCGATGTGCTTGATTCCTGAGAACCTTGCCAAAACTGGCATCAAATTAATTTTACAAAATTTAATTAACTATGGCTACTAAATTGCTTTTGCGTGCTAATTAATGCAGTCAATGATATTAGCAAACATTATCTGCTGTGAATAAATGGTTAAAAAAAAATAATCACAATGTGGCGAGTGTAGGAATGAGCAATTAAATGATGCCATCCTAAATTTACTGCGTTAAATGTTATGTCTATTCTTTTAATATACATATTTGTTTTATATTATCTTGAGAATGTATATAGTTTTTTTCTTAATTAAGAACTTTGTATCTGTTCCTGAAGAGCCAACAATTCCTGAAGTCCTTATTCGGAAAAAAGAATCCCAGAATTCTTCCTTCTGTTATAAATTCTTATTGATCATAAAATCAGTGATTTGATTTCATTATTGGAAGGAAATCGGAAGAGTAGATTCTAGGCATTAACTGTCATGGACAGGGAAAGAAATAGTGAGTGTGGTTTCTAGGATTACCGAGAGAATGCTAGTGCAAGGGTGATCATTTTCGATTCAGTTTGGTTTTTATAAAAAAAAATAACAAAATTGATTCTTTATTTTTTGAAAAACAATCGAAATCGATTTGAACTGAAACCGGTTCAAACAGACCGGTTTCGGTTCGGTTATTTTAGAAAAAGAACCAGTTCAAATCGATTTGGCTTTGTTTTTTCGATTTTGCTCGGTTTTTATCCGGTTCAATTCGGTTCAGTTTTTTCGATTTCATGCTTGTAAAATCAAAAATGAACCAGTCGGTTGTTTCAAAATTATAATCGTTTTTTTTTCACGGTTCAGTTTTTTTTCCGGTTTAATCGGTTTTTTAGTTTTTTTGCTCAACTCTAGTTAGTGGTTGTTTTTTAAAATATTTTTTTATTTTGAAATATATTTTTTATTTTTTAATAATTATTTTTAATATTAACACATTAAAATGAGTTAAAAATAAAAAAAAATAATTAATTTTAAATAAAAAAAAATAATCACACGGTATTCTTCTTTTATCTTCACCAAAAAAGAAAAGAAAAGAAAAGATATGATAACAATCTGAAAAGAAATGGGAACTTCATAAAATCTTGGTAATCGTCAGTAACATAAATTGTTGTGCCTTTCCATATTATGACCGGACGATTCCCTTGTGTTTTTTACAGAAGATTCTCAATAAATGTAATTATATTAATTTATATTTTTTCCTTAATTCTCTCGATTTTAATTCCATTTGTAGCCTTTGCGCATAGATTTCTTCAATAGAGTCGTGAAATCGTCCCTCTCAAACCATTCCTGCTTTCATAATCCCGTTCCCTTAAAAAGCCCCCCTCCTCTGTATTTTATCATGACAGGAGAATTTAAATAGCATTAAATTACTCGAATCCATGCTGTATTCCTTTTGCAGAGACAGAACAACGCTAGCAAATTTAATTCCATGCCCGCTCCTTGCATTACCAAACCAAAGTAACCAAATTGCCCACATATAAGTAAGTGTATGCAACCCTATGATCCAAGATGTACTTGGATTGTCTTTCTTTCTCCTTGCAAGTTTCTTCACGGCGTACAGCCTCTGTTTACTGTCATAATATTCGATTGTATGGCTGGATTTGGGTGGAGCTTGAGGCATGGACATGGGTCTAAAAGGCCATTACCTCCTTCCCAGATCGCTTGTCGAATATGTGATCATGTGTTTTCGAGCACACAAGCTCTCATAGACCATATCGAATCTCACACGTTCGAGGAACAAACTGCCTCGAGAAGACAGAATGGCCTCAACCTCTTTTCCTCCTCCCATACAGAACCTTTTGCCAGCCCATTCAGTTTTAGCCTTTCCACTCCTACTCGTCGGCCACAAACTGGGCCACTAGGCCGAAATCGCTATGGTTTTTCTTCGTTGACAGAGAGAGACCCTGTCTTCAGTGACAGGAGGACCCCACAAAATCTTGTTTCAGGCGCCAAACCATTCACTCCACGAGCACAACTTTCCTGGGTGCCGAGGAACAACAAGTACACAAGTGTTGGGTCACAACATGTACCTTTAACCTTTCCAGCACAGCCCAAAGTGATCGATGAACCTCACGATATTGGCTTCACCAAGCCGTTTCTTCAACAATTGGAGAGACCCTTCTCCTCCAAAGCCAGATTCCAAGAAAGCAAAGGTCACCATAGGAGTAAATCACATGTGGAGACGCTGGATTTGACTTTGAAGCTGTAGAACTTGATGAGGGGGGAATATACCCATGCCAAAACCAAAATCAGGACATTCATGCATTTCATTTAATTTCACTTACCAAAAAAAAAAGACAGTTTTCCTTCGATCGAATGATTGTTCATACCATATTTTATTTTTGTTTCGCTTTAATTAATTAATTAATTATATTTTTCATTTCAGTCATTATACAGAGGAGGACTTCCATCTTCTTGTTTTCCATGCGCTCTTCTGTCATGAATGTTTTAATATATAATATAATGGAAATTAATCTAAATTTTGTTTCATAATTTTTGGGTAGAAATTAACTCTACGGGGATCAAATTCAAATTACAAAAAATATATGTGTGATTTTATTGTTCATCATTAGAGAAAACACTATGGATTATAATAACATTTCATACCTATTCCTCCAATTTTTTCTTTTAAAGTTGTATTTATTTGGGATTGGGCTTAATGGTTTGTTCTTGTCGCCTAAGTTATGGGATCTCAAAGTGCCGAGAAAAACTTGTGTTGCTCAGTTAATACTTAATTTGATAAAATTAAATAAAATATTATTAATTTAAAACAATTAAAGTTACGAGGAATGAATTTGAATAATACATAAATATTTAATGTTGTTTTCTTGCGAGCATTAGAGAAATAATAAATAAATATTTAACCCCTATCTCTTGCAAGTATTAGAGACTGAATTGCATATCCAAGGGAAAGGTTCAACTTTTTTTTTTGTCACTCATTTTATTTTTCAATTTTATCCTTTCACGTTAAGTTTATTTAGGATTGGACTTAATAATTTTTTCAAGTTGCTTAGATATGGGAATCCCATGGTGTCAAGAAAAAATTCTAAAGAGCGATTAATGCTTGGTTTTGCAAAATAAAATTCAAAATTTATTGATCTAAAATAATTAAGGCTTGAGGGATCAAATTTTAAAAAAAGAATCAGGGAGAAGTGAGCGGGCAGAGGGAAAGTGGTTGACGCGTGGTATGCATGTGTCAGTGTATGAAGGAAGTCATCGCGTTCTGGCAGTGCCTGTGACTCCCATCGGTGTCGGAATTCCACCTTCTTTGGTGGCGTTGGAAACGTTTCGACGAGGCCTTGCAGGAGGTGCGATGAGTGTAACACTTGGAGGCGCATGGAGTTCCCTTTTTCCTTTTCTTTTCTTTTCTTCTCCTCTCTCTTTTTTATCTATCTCGGTTTTCATGTTATTTCTCTCCAAAATAGAAACATGTCCTATCATTTTATTTTTATGTCAAATTTTATTTTTATTCTTTTGATTTTTATTTGTTTTGTTTTGAATTCTTTTTTTAATTGTTTTTTTTTTCAATTCCATCTATTTGCATTGGGTTGATTATAAATTGAACTTCATGATTTTTTCTGTTTTGCATTCTAGGAGGTAATCCCAACCTCGTGAATCGAGTTGTGGGTTTGGATGGTCAACTCAGGCTGACTTCAGTCTTTTTTATGCTATTTTTATAATATTGGCTTCTTATTTTTCAATTTCAACCTTCAACATTGGGTTAGTTAGGGATTGAGTTTTGTGATTCTTTTTTGGCTTTTATCTTTATGTGGTTATTTCAGTCTCATGATCTTGGTAGTAGATTTGACTAACGCTCAAGCTGACTTGAGTCTTTTTTTTATTGTTTTTTTAAATTGATTTTTATTTTATTTTATCTTTCAACATTGAGTTGACCTGTAATTAAGCTTTGTTTTTTTTATGGGTTCATCCAATTTTTATGATCCGAGTCACGTATTTGAAGGTTTAACTCGATTTGACTTGAGTTGTTTTTTTTCAATTTTGCCATTTAACATTTTGTTGATTAATCTCCTTTTTCTATTCTTAGATGACTTTAAAATGTGTTTTAGATATTATTTTATTAAATTTCATTTAATTTTTATTTTATTATCAAGTAAGATTATAGAGATTTTTTAGAATATTGACAAGATATTTATTTATAATATTGACAAGCGTTCATTTTATATTGATATAGTTTTAAAAACCTGATTAAATGATCCAGAATTTAAGATCTAGACTGGTTCAAATTAAAAAAAAATGAGTTAAGATTTTGACCCGGTCCACCTAGTTAAACCCAGAACACTCGTGTGAAGAGAAACCGAGTTAAGACATATATCTCAATTCTCAAATCAAATAAGAACAGAGCAACAACAATGAAAATTGTAAAAAAACAACACATAAAACAAGTAAAAGAGAAATTTGACAACATCAAAGAAGAATACGTACAGGATTGAAAACGCCACTCGCCCAAAAGTTTGACTTTTTTAGACAAAAATTGATCTGGTTCTCCACCGCCAAGGCTCTTTGTCAAAACTTTTGATACTCAATAAGTAAGAGATACCCGAGAGCATAATTTGGCTTAGGAGGTGAAAGATCAAAAATATAAGTGATTTTGAGTCAACATATTAAACTCACCATTCAGATTATGTATTTTATTGGATCTAATAATTTTTTACTTTTTAAATTATTTTTCATTTAATTACACAACAACAAGGAAGGTGGAGCTTTTGTTGTATCAAATAAAAAAATAAAAAGGAACAAACCTAATGATCAAGTGACCTATTTTTTAAGTTAAATAACAAACATATTTTTATTAAAAAAATCAAATAAAGAAATGTTTTATTAAAGCTCTATAGTGTTTTTTAGGTATTTTTCATGTAAAAATTGATTAAAATCTTATTATTTCAAAAGAAAAGTGGGTGTTAAATATTTATGTATTTTGTTTTTTAAGAGATATCTTGGCTTAATAATTTAGTAATTTAATTATCGTTGACAATTCTTTCACACTTTATCAATTTAGCAAGTCTTATCAAATTTAAAGTGAAGAGTTTATTTTAATAGCTGAAGGGACTCGTTCACGTGAATGATCCGAACCTGAACATGATAGATTCAAATTCATCACTATTTTTTTATTTGATATATAATGAATCGTATATAAATATTATCATAGCTTACTTGAAATCTATTCGAATTTAATCCAAAGTATATATATTTATATTATATAAATATATTTATAAAATATTTTTTTAATACAATACAATATATATGTATGTATGTATGTATGTATCTTAATATTTATATAAAACATATATATATATATATATATATATATATATGAATAATATTTATATTATTACACACACACATACTTTGAATATGAACACGTTAACTATTTAATTTTTGTATTGATTAATAAATCATAATAGATAATGGATACTTGAATCTCATTAAATAATTTATAAATATTTAAATTTTTTATCCCATAAATAATAAATAAAATATAAATATTAAATAATCAAATCCACGTGTAGAGATTCCTTTACTTTACCTAGTTAAATGGGATATAAAAAAGTGAAAACTCTGTAGCAATAAAAAATGATGTAGGCTTTATGTGCTTTATCGGACCCTACCTCTGTCCCCGTGCTATGGGTTAGCAAGCCCAACGCATGCCGTTGCGCAATATTGCCATACACATTAGACTTTTATATAACCCGTGCTCTTGGGTTAGATATATTTATATTCTATAAAAACAATTACATATATAGGTTTTTTTAATGTATTTATGTAGTTTAAAAATATAAATTCAAATATATTTTTTTATGCATACTTGTAATCAAATAAATAAAAAATTATGAATATGAATAAATAAATAAAAAGTCATTAATAGTTTCTAAAAACAAAACTTGAAAAATCAAGAGACATATGTAAATCAGGATATTTAATCTCGAAAGATAAGATATTTACCCATTTATATTTGTTAAATTTATTTATTAAAATAATTTTTTTATTTAAGCAAATGATAATGAAAATAGAGACACAAATTAAATTGATCGAATAAAATAAAGGGGAAAAAACATCATATAAGGCTATATGTGTTAAAAATATCATCTGAAAATATATTTTTTTCAAAAATAAAGTTCATCCCTTCCAAAGATAAAAAAAAATATAGATGAATTATAAAAACTCTTTAAATCTAAATGCATAACTAAGAAAATAATTGTCATTTAAAATAGACTCTTCAAAACAAAATGAAAAAGAAAATGGGTATTAATTTAAATATAAATTAAAAAAATTAGAGAAAAAAACAAAATCATTAATTTAAAAAAAAATTAGAAAAAAGCAAAGGACATGCATTATTGGGTATGACAAGTCAGGCCAATCCACTAGGCCTATTTTGTCAAGGTCAGTGTGATTGACCTTTAATTTTTTTTTATTTGATTTGCCTAAATTCCTAGCACTGCAATGGTTAAAAAATCGAGACTTGTGTTTTTATGTAAAAATATATTTTTCAACTTATTTTAACTAAAAAATATATAAAATACCGCAGGAACTATGATAAATCTATTTATGACATCAAGAAACCTAAAACATAGCTCAAAAAACTAAAATCAACCAAGTTTAGATATGTTTTTTCATAAACTTTAAGAAGTAAAAAGTAATCTTATATGAAACTCTCATCATTAAATGAAATCATTTGACATAAATATCATCTGTTTTGGTGGTTTAAATAAGTGTAAATGATACTTTTCTCTTTCTACTGTTGGAATTATGTAACCTATCCCTCTCCTCTCAATCAAATACTAAAAAATAATAAAAATGAATTTTTATACCAAAATTGAACTGAAAAAATATTGAAGTGCTGGAATTGTATAACTCGTATGGTTTTTAAAGTTTAAGGACCAGAGTGCATATTTAACAAAATTTATGGTATGCCACCCATGTTTGATGCTTTTTCATCTTGGTCCTTCTTTTTTCAATCCCACTTTTTCATAAGAAATTAGAATGAATTGATTTTCAATTATGATTAAATCATAAAAAAATAAAAATAAAATTAGAGATTATATTGAAAAAACACAAAAATTTGCGTAACCCATTCACATCAACATGTGAGAGAATAATAAACAGTGAAGCTTTACACATTAAAAAAAAAAACCCGTGCCTTCTAGAGTAATACCTAATGAAAACTCAGTCTTCAATATTCTCCCACCAGTAACTTTCTTTTTTAAACAATTAATCGAATTGAAGATTTTTGGTAGATGACATGATTATTAATTATTAATCGTTAACAAATTCATTGTCCGCATTACATAGTGTCTGGCCTCGTAGGGATGACCATATGATATGTTTTTATCGTTTGTTGTAGTGTCTCTATTTGTATTATAAGCATGGGGGGTCACTTTTTAATTTTTAAATTAACAACTTCATAATTACTAAATATTCTATTTTATATAAACAGTGCAGCAGAACATATAACCTGTGAATATTCGGGTTAGCTTGTCTGTATCTCGACTAATCTTACGGGTCCTGAAATTAACGACCATGTAAATCTTTAGTAACTATCATATAACAACCACAGAACTCAAATCTAAAATTATAAAAAAACAAACTTTTTTATCTTAAATTTTTATCATTTTTATCACTTGCTAATATTGTTCAGAGGCTGGGTGTATTTCTTCTTATTATCATACACAGTATGGCATGGACGGTGGACAAAAAGTAGGTGAAAGAGGCCAGCCATGTATATCCAGATTTAACAAGTATAAACCTTCTTATTATCATATGGGGCTTTACTTCAAGACATGGGAATATGCTTTAGAAAAACGAAAAAGGCAGGCTACTTGCATTATTTTTCCCTGTATATATATGACATGAAGTGAAAATAAGTCTTAGAATGCATTTATCATTTGAAAATAAGTCTTAAGTTGTCTAGTGCGTTTGTTTAGTCTTTAATTTTTGCGTTTGCGATGTAAAAAACATAGTTAGATATTTGATAATACATTAAACTGTATTTTAAACCATGAGCCCATAAAAAAATAGGTTTGAAATGCAGTTTGTACAAGTTTTTTTAACCAAGTTTCGTAAAATTCTATTTGTTTTCATGTTTTAAAAGTATTTTTTTTTTAAATTTCAAAATTTTTAATTTTTTCTTTACTTCAAATTAATGTTTTTTTTGTATTTTCAGATCATTTTAATGCGCTAATATTAAAAATAAAAAAATTATTTTGATGCATTTTCAAGTAAAAAACACTTTTAAAAAACAATCACAACTAAATATTTTATATATATTTTTTACCGTGTATAAATCTCAACTATAACTTTTACCCAACACACATATATATATATATATATATATATATATATATATATATATATAATTTTTTTTTAAAACATACTGTTCTTGGGTTGGTGGGATAAGTGCTATCAAGAAGAGGGTGGGAAGGAGGAGAGCTTTGGTATTGGAGAAAATCATATATATATATATATATATAAGCAAAACATATATCTTTTAATTATAATCCTGTACGTATTGGTTCAAAATTAGAATAATATTAATAATCTTACTAATTTATTTATTTATTTGTTTTGTGCTAACTAATAATGAACCAAGGAAACATGATTGACAAAGTAGAGCCCCACCACAACAACAAGAACATGATTTTTCCAAACTCTAATGAGATAATTGCAAGAATATTCTACTTATTATATTTATTAATTAGAACATGACATCGCACCGTCTGCGATGCCATGCCATTGGGATTTCTCTAGCACTTGCACTTCGTCCATTGAACATCTCCACGACTCCACCCCAGTGTTAAATATTTAGCAACCGTTTATTTTTATTTTTTTAAAAAATTATTTATTATTTATTATTTATTTCAATTTTTTTTTAGTATTTTCAAATTATTTTAATGTGTTAATACCAAAAATATTTTTCTTAGAATAAAAAAACACTATTTTAATATATTCTCAAATAAAAAATATTTTAAAAAATAATTTTTTCTATACTTTCAAATCCCCATTAATTTGCTTGAAACAGCAGTTATCTCTCCAGTTTTTTGCATGTAAGCTTCAAATTGATCATTATATACGTGCAGTGATCAATTTGTGACTCGAGAACGAGGAGGCTTGGACAGTAATATTTATCCTTGGTGAGATATGGCTTGCACGGTATGTGTATTGTTTTTTTAAAATGTTTTTTTATTTAAAAATATATTAAAATAATATTTTTATTTTTAATATTAATCTATTAAAACTATTAATATATATATATATATATATTTAATATTTTTCTAAAAACAAAAGCTATCACACTTTTAAACAATCACTTAATCACAAAAAAAATAAAAATACAGAGGTCATTTAAAATGCAGTTGAAATTATATTTTTTAAAAATTTGATTTATTTAGAATTATTTTTTATATATATTTTTAAATAATTTTAATATACTAATATTAAAAATAATTTTTAAATTTTAAAAAATTATTATTATAATACATTTTAAAGCAAAAAAATATTTTAAAAAATAAACATTACCGTATAAAAATAACTTTTACTGTGTAAGAGTTTTTTACGCGCGTGCGTTTTTCTCTCCTTTTCCATTAGACTCATTACCAATTTCATTTACTTTTACTGAACGACAATCATCCCCAAGTAATTATTATCTACTGTTTTTTAAATTATATTTAATTTATATTTTTTATTCAACATTTGTTAGGTGCTATCGTTGCATATAATTATTAATCAACTGAATTTTTTTATTTGAACAAATTAACTATAACTGACCAAATAAATACTTATAGCTGAATGGAAAATTAATTGAAAAAGAAAACAAAAAACGTTTATAAATTAAAGTACAGGTAAGAGAATCTTGACTAGCTCCACCCACATACAGGAAAACAACTAGCCGTCCATCACCATCAAGCATCAACGGCCAAGCGTTGAAAACGGAGGCTTCATTAGTAATTTCAAATCTAAAAATCTCGGACATCATTGTCCAAATTCCAACCCTGTTACTGTTTTGTCACTTTACGGTTCTATTGGTGTTTCATAAAATTTATTTTTTAAAAATTTTAAATCATTTTAATATTGAAAATAAAAAATAAAAAAATTTTATTTTAATATTTTTTAAATAAAAATACTATTCAATAGCTAACACAACAGCAAACGTTTTCCATACGTCAGCATAGTTCGATTTCTCTAAATTACCCTTGAACATTTCCTTTATTCACATCTGCCACGCTAACGTCATACTTTTTTCTCTTGCAGACAAATTTCTCACTACCCAGTTGGTATCCAAAGCAAGCGCTCTCTCTCCACCTCCTTCTTTACTCTCTGTTAGGTTCTCTGCAGCAACTTTTCTTCTTCTTTTAGAGCTCTCTTCTTTTCACATTGAGCCAAACCTTTATGTATTACTGAGTTTTTAGCAAATTATTCTTTTCTTTCTTTCTTTCTTTCTTAAACACTCTCTCTCTGTTGCATCCCCCCCCCCTCCTTTGATCTCATCTCTTAGGCCATTAAAGATCAGTTTTTGTCAAGAATGAAGTCTTCAACTCGGCTTGACTCGGCCATTTTTCAACTCACCCCAACTCGAACCAGGTAATTTGCTCTCTTCCATCACTTTACTTTCTTTGCATGTGGGTGTGGCTAGCTAGCTTGTTCCAGTACCTGTAACAGTTTTGTGTAACTTTTAGTAGTTATATATATATATTATTATTATTACGTTTTATTTCTTTTCGGCAAAATATAACTCACTCAATGCTTGAGTACAGCATAAACCAATTTTCTTTTTTGGGTTTCTGAGTTGATTTCTATATTCATTGGAAACCAATTGCTTCTTTAAAAGCTCTGGTTTTATGAGTAGATGATAAAGCTAATGTTGTATTTCATGTTACCATTTAGCTGCTAATAATTTTCAAATTTTGAAGCTTTACTAGTTAACATTTTAGAGCTTAATTCATTGATTATTGGGTTGTAATTTTGATGGAGAAAATTAACTTGAGTTTTATTGTGTTATTTATCAGGTGTGATTTGATTATATGTGTGAATGGTAAGACAGAGAAAATAGCTTCAGGGTTGGCACAACCATTTCTTGACCACTTGAAAACTGCTCAAGATCAATTGGCCAAGGGGGGCTACTCAATTATTCTTGAGCCTGGAACTGATGCAGCATGGTTCACGAAAGGAACAATTGAGAGGTTCACACTGTTTTCCAATGCTACTCCCCAATTGTTTTTATATATTATTTATTATTGCTGTAGTGGTGGTGGTATTGATCTTTTTTTTTTTAAAAAAAATTCTTAGTTTTGATAAAGAAAATGCGTCTGATTGTTTGTCGCAAAAAAAAGTTTAATTGGGAGTTCGGAATGATCGAGAGTAATGATTATATTTGAACGAGAAATGGTTAAGACAATAATAACATGATAGAGATGATTCCTGTCACTGCTATTGCCAAATGACTATTTTGTGATAGGGGGTTTGAACTTTATGTCACTTGCTGCTTTACTTCATATTTAATAATGTAATTGGTTTGATTTCTTAATCACGATTAGATTTTCAGTTTTATTTCATCAGAGTTAAGTTTTGAGCTTCTCAAGCGTAATTGACGCTAATCTTGGTTTTAAATTGCCTCCAAATTGATGTTGCAAACTAATTTCTTTTCTCTTGTAGGTTTGTTCGCTTTGTGAGTACACCAGAGGTCTTGGAACGAGTTTACAATTTAGAATCTGAGATCTTGCAGATCGAAAAGGGAATTGCAATTCAAAGCAACAATGATATAGGATTGAGCTCGGTAAGTAAAATCCTGAAGTACCTTGTGATGTAAAGTCAGAGTTGAATTCGGTTTTAGTTGTTTTTTTTATTCACAGGTAGAAGATAATCGAGCAAAACCTGCAGAGTGCATTGAAGGTACTAATGCAAAATGATTTTGGCGTTGTGTTCCTCTTTGTATTAAAAACTCTTTTATGGTTGTCTTGTGCTTCTTGTTTTCATAATTTACTCTCTAAACTGGTTTATTTATATCCTTTCTTGTGGGTAGGAGGAGAGGGAACATAATTTCCTTTTCTTCTCTCTTTTGTATCTTTACTTAGTACTCTTTCCTTTTTTAGTTTATTCTTGCTGTTAAGTAGTTGCTTCAATGCTAGTAAAATGTTTGATCAAGTTTTTTATCCTAAGAACTAAATGATTAAGATATAATTGTCTTTCTGTGGTGCTGTTTTTTGTTGGTTTTGGATTATATTGGATGATTTTTGACAGGTAGCAGGCCTCCAACAGATTCTAGTGAGGAAAAAGCCATTGTCCTTTACAAGGTAATAATTGGCCACAAAATAATCCTGATCACATTATGAGTTTTTGGCATTTTCTTTTTCTAATTGCATCCCTTTGCTTCCTGGCAGCCTGGTTCACATCCACCAGAAGGAAATGGGTCGACTGTGCAGGAAGGAAATTCCAAGTATGTATCCTAGTACCTTGAGTAACTGGATAGTGAACAAGAAATTCACAAACTTCATTGCTGTCATGAGTGACAAATAACAAGATTATGATGAAAAAGAAGTCAAAAATTTGGTTTGTCTATACCAGGGTTCAGCTTCTGAAAGTTCTGGAGACACGAAAAACTTCACTGCAGAAAGAGCAGGGCATGGCCTTTGCACGTGCTGTAGCTGCTGGTTTTGACATTGACCACATGGCACATTTAATGTCATTTGCTGAAAGTTTTGGAGCCTTACGCTTGATGTAAGTAGCTTTCTTTATACACATCATTCTCTCTATTTTGTTTTCATGTTGGCCTCAAATTGGTCTGTGGTATATCTATATTTCTTAGAGGATAATCTCTATTGTGGTTTCATTCATCAATGTCAACAGGGATGCTTGTGTAAGATTTATGGAATTATGGAAAAGAAAACATGAAACTGGCCAGTGGGTTGAAATTGAAGCAGCTGAAGCAATGTCTAGCAGGACAGATTTTTCAGCCATGAATGCGTCAGGCATCGATCTTTCTAATACAATCAACAAGCAGTGGCCCGAAACTCCTGATAGTAATAGGAAAGCAGGTGTTGACCCAAATGCAGGTATGAACCTAAAATGTAAGAAGTTCCCTAAAAAAGAAGAGTTACTCTATTATCATTGCCACTCAAATGCATGTCTCGCTATCTGATGGAAATTAAATGTCACGGGGTGTGGGAAAGGAGTGCAACTAATCTGATCTAAGGAACCCACTTAAGGAGTGGAAAACACTAAGAAAAGACCACAACCTTACTATCACCTAAAACAAGCAACTGAATGTAATCTGCCTGGCTGGCTAACTTCAAGGGCTCATGGATATGCATTGTCAAAGATTGGAGGAATTCTACTCCTCAGCAATGCCTCCTCAAATTATCAGAACGTGTATAGGTCTGTGCAAAGATGATACCTTTATTTTATCTTGTGACTTTTAGTTAGATTCCTAAACATGTGGAATGTAGGTTCTGTTTACTTCACTTGAAGTCACTAGTGACCCAGAGTGCTTGATACTGAGCTCATTGCATGCTAGAAGGGAAATGCTATTGTCTTTTTGCTCCTGTGCGTCCTTTTTTTCTTATTTTACAGAAATGTCCTTGTATAAGAATGAAGGTGTGGCTGTTGGGGTCAACATCAATTAGGGTGTTCCAATAGCAGCTAAAAACTAGTTGAACTAAAAGACAGGCCCTCTAGGTTAAGATTTTCTTATAAGCATGCAAGACCATGAATTGTTGAACTTGGAATGTCCTTGTTGTACTTATTTGTGGCATTATATTCCATTTATGTCTTTGTTTTCTTCAAAAATTCAATTGAAGATGATTTTCGACCAATCTGCTAGATGAGAGGCCTCCAATGGATCAACAACCATCACCAGGCCAACAGGAATATTTTCAAGCCCAGTTTCCGCATCCTATGTTCCCTCCCTGGCCCATTCATTCGCCACCTGGAGCAGTGCCTGTCTTTCCAGGGTATCCAATGCAAGGCATTGCTTACTACCAGAATTATCCGGGAAATAACCCAGTTTTTCAGCCACCATATCCATCAGGTGAGGATCCTAGAATCCATGCTGGTCAAAGGATGAGGCAAAGAAGGCATTCTATGGATAGCAACACTGAAACTGAAGCTTGGGAAGTGGATGCTTTGAGAACAGGATCTCAGGATGAGGCAGAATCGGGGAAGGAAACTTCGAGAGGTCGAGGACGAGGGAGGAAGGGAAGTCATTCAGGTAAAAATAAATCAGGCATGGTTGTTATTCGGAACATCAACTACATCACTTCAAAGAGGCAGGACTCATCTGGTAGTGAATCACGATCAGCTTCTGGTTCTGAAAATGACGAGGAAGATGAAATTTTATCAGACACAGCTCCGAATGTGAAGCACAGGAACTCTCTGAGATCCGCAAAAAGGAAGGGAAGCCATACAAAATCTACAGATGAACTGAAATTATCAGATATGGCTGGAACATCTTACGGGAAGGAGGAGGATGGTGGACACTGGAAAGCATTTCAAAATTATTTGCTGAAAGATGCTGATGAAGCTGAACGTGTTGTTGACCAAGGTATGTTTGCAATGGAAAAGAATGTTCGAGCAAAAAGGCGACAAAATACAATGGGTGACGATCCTTTAGTTTTTGATGGACGAGATCCAGTTGATAATCAAGAAGGGGATGTGACAGTTATGCAGAAAATTAGTGGAAACTTGACCCGCATGACTAAGGCATCAAAAGATGAATTGTTGCTATCCATAAAAATGGGTCAGCCTAATGATGATAGAAGGTTGATAAATGGTCAAATGGATCTACAGTCTGCAGAAATAGATGGGAGGAGAGGTCAATATAGGATGAATGCAAATGATGATTTTATAATTCATGGACAAGAAAACAAGTCAGGTTATAGAAGTTTAGCATCAGATCCTCTGGCTGTTAATGGATTTGAGACTGCAAAAAATGATCTAGACAGGAGGTCATCCGTCAACATGGATGATGATTCATACATAGTTTCACTAAGGTCAATGTCACTAGATCAAACTGGAACTGAGGGGAGAAACACAATCGACATGGACTCTGAGTTCCCATCAACAGTTCAGAGGACAGAGAGCTTATCTAACAGGAGCCAAGTCAAATATGAACCGGATGATTTAAGTTTGATGCCTGAGCGTCGGACAGAAAAGGGGTCAATTGGTTATGATCCTGCTTTAGATTATGATATGCAGGCTTCGCTGCATAAGAAAAATAATGAGGCTGTAGCTGGTCAAGGCTCTAAGAAGTCAGACAAGGACCGGAAATCAAAACTCATTCCAGATACTTCAGATAGGAAGAAGCCAGTAGGACCGATAAGGAAAGGAAAGCCTTCGAAGTTGAGTCCTTTGGATGAAGCAAAGGCACGTGCTGAGAGGCTAAGAACATTTAAAGCTGATCTCCAGAAAATGAAGAAAGAGAAGGTACTTTCCCTTGTCCTTTTAATGAGCATTCAACTCAACATTATAAGTTGGAAAACTTACTGCAGAGTGGGGTATTGATCTTGGCTCCTACCTGTGTACTTTGTATTACCATATGCACGGGTTAAATTGTATCTTCCCATTGGGGATGATTTGTCTCCTTTACCTGCTAGCTTCATTAGGAGTTATCCTCAGATTTGGAATTTCTTCTCTTTTCTTTTCAGGAAGAAGAAGAGATTAAACGACTGGAAGCTTTGAAGTTAGAGAGACAAAAGAGGATTGCTGCCAGAGGCAGTTCCACTACTGCTCAGTCAGCATCACAGCGAACCAGTAAACAATTGCCAATAAAGCTTTCGCCAGGCTCTCAAAGAGGATCAAAATTCAGTGATTCAGAGCCGGGATCCTCATCGCCTCTACAAAGGTTCTCCATCAAAACTGTTTCTACAGGATCGGGTGATTCTCAGAAAGTCTCTAGGTCCAGCAAATTGAGCACTGGAACAACTAGCACAGTTGGAAATAGGTTAACTCAGTCAGTATCATCATTGTCTGAACCAAAGAAAGAGAACGGTGGTGTGACACCTGATTCAAAGGCATCCGTGGCCAGGATTAGGAGGTTATCAGAGCCAAAAATAAGTAGCAGCAATCATACTTCTTCAATCAAACCACGAAACACTGAATCAGTATCAAAGCCAAAATTATCCAGTGGGGCTGACAGCAAGAAAATATCTGTACTGATGAACCATGATAAAAGCAAGGTGGCATCTCTTCCAGAACTGAAAACTAAAACCACTAAAGGACATGATGTTGTGTCTGGCAATTCAGCAGCAAAAGAAATTCCACAGAAGATGAACAAAAGTAAGTCTATTTCAACTTCTAAAAGCACTGAATTGAAACAGAATGGCAACAAAATTTCACATCATAGTGATGGGGATGACAACCCAATAATTGAGAAAACTGTTGTGCTTGAGTGTGAGAAGCCCACCATTCCCTCTGTACACGCATCAGAACAGAATATAGAAGTACAAGATGGACACTCTAATAACTATAAAATACCGGAGAAAACAGAGACTCTGGTGGATTATGCTAATTTTCGAGGGCCAGTTTCACCATTTACCATGGATGGGATTGATAGAAACCACACTGAGCATCAATTACCAAAGCACCCCGGGGTTCATGAGGTAAGTGAGTGAGAACTAGAAATGTTTATGGCTGCTTTTACTGTAGTTTATGTGAACTTGTACGGATGTGCTTTACACCTAAAAGAATTGGCATGTAAGATTGATCTTGCTGTTTTAAGACTTAGATTATGTAGGCAGTGGTTTTAAAATGACCATAGTAGCATAAAATCGGAAGTATTTCATTTTCTTTTTGACAGTGTTGGAAATTTGTTTCATGAGTTGATTTTTATTATGTAACATCTTCTGCTCTCAGGCTGCTTCTGAGCATGCAAGTCATGCAGAGAAAGAATTACCAAAGCTTTCAAGCACTCATATTGCTGAGAAGCCCTACCCTGCCCCTTATGCTCGGGTCTCTTTTATGGAAGATCCTTGTACTGAAAATTCTGAACATGGCAAAGCAACTCCAATAAGCTTACAGACACATTCAGCAGGTGCAGAGACCATTACAGCTCATGTATTTGATTTAAAAAGCTTGAAACTAGAACAGATCCCGGAAGCATTGGAGAAGCCTCAGACAAAGGAATCATCTAAAGGGTTTAGACGATTGCTGAAGTTTGGAAGAAAGAGCCAAACTGCAGGTGAACGTAATGTAGAATTGGATAATGTTAGTTTGAATGGTTCTGAGATGGATGATAACGCCTCTTTTTCTAGTGAAGGTAAAGGCACTATACTTTTGCCCCCTGCTTTTATTCAATAGTCAAATCTGGAGTTCCTTCCATTGCTTATTAGTTCCACTGAATGTGACTATCCAGGAAAAGTTTAAATTTCAGTAAACAAATGGCCTAGAATCTTGAAATGCTTACAGCCAAGTCTAGTTTGAAAGAAACATATTTCATTCTTCTAAATAAAAAATCATTGCATCAACTTCTATATTGTCTTTGATATCTGAAATCACGCAAAAAATTTATGTGCGAACAGGAACCTGTGTGCATGTTATACATCTGTACTTTATTGAGTTTAATTTTTTGGTCGGCAAAGTGAATATCTTGAAGAAATACTTTGCAAACAGAGTAATACCAGAAATATCATAACAGTAACACAAATTGGGTATTCTCTAATTTTACCATCTGAGGCCGTGTCTCTTGTCAGTATAATTTATAAAACATTCATATTGCAAACCACAGGTTGTGTTAATTGATTGACTATACAATGATGATGGTTAGAACTAACTAGTCTCAAGGATGAGTTTTATGGAGATAATAAATTTAAGCGAAAGCCTTGATCATTATTAGTCGTATGTACTTTCCACAAACTGACTATCAATTTTTGGTTGTTGCACCAGTTCATACATTGAAGAATCTAATCTCTCAAGATGAGACCCCTACTGCTGGCCCCAATCAAAAGAGTAAGCTCTCCTATGTTTTCACCAAACTCATCATAGTTTACACTCTTGTTCATAGATTTAGTTGTCACTAAGATGAAAAAACTTGGTTGCAGCTTCTCGCCATTTCTCATTGTTATCTCCCTTCCGAAGCAAGTCAGGTGAAAAGAAGATGACTACTTGATAGCTGATATGTGGATGTACCGAAGCAGAAAGATGGTATTGTTTTGCACCATTGTGGTTGTGCTTTGTTGATTTTCCTGTCTTGTAATTTAAAAGAAAGGTATGTTAAGTACATTATGTATATCGGTCAGTGTACATTCACTTTCAATTTCCGAAGCTCGTTTGATGTATTAGGTTGTTGACTCGTTGCTCCCCTTCTTATTGATTGAAGTATGATAATGTTCATAGATTGATACAACAAGTCTTCACATGGCTCACTAGGAATAGGATATCTTGGATTCTTAATGATTTCCTTAAATCCGAACAAGTTTTGGGAGGAATGACCCATCTTGGATTCGTATGCTTGTCCAAATTAAGGTGTGGACCAAGAAGCAATGCATACTTCTGTGGAATCTGCACCTCTTGGCATCTGGTTAATTTTGTACGCAACGTTAAAAACTTACTTGACTGAATCAAACGTGGAAATTTGATGTTGTCCCACATTTTAGCCGAACAACAAATACTTTGGAGTTTCAATGTCAGTAAAATTCGAAATTACAGCTCAGTCTATCACATGCTATAGGTCCTATGCCATGGCAGAATGGGAAATGACAAGGTGGCTATTGCGTTATCATACAACGCTAAAACAGTATTTTTCTGCAATTGAAAACTTTTTATATTCCTATGGCTTCAAAGAGTTCACTGCATACATGCCTGCCAGATCAAGACTCTGGAGAAAACAAACATGTATTAATCAAAGCGAATAACAATGCATGAAATGTTGCTTTTGCTCATTCTAGTTAGAGCCTCCTTTGCCAGACACTCGGCAGCTTCCTGGGGATCCTCCAAGTGTCCGATGAGATTTACTGCTTCTTGATTATTCATAGCCTGGATAAATATCAGGGAATTTAAGGGAATCTCTGTAAGTATGTGAGAGGTACTGGGACAGATGGACTGTATGTTATGGTAATTAGATGCATCTTACCTCCCATATGCCAGTGCTTCCTATGATGACAAACTCAGTATCAGAGTCAATCCTTTCAGCGCCAACAAGAAGCTCAGAGCCTTTAGATTGCTTGGTGCTTGCTGCGTTGCTGGATTTCCATGATAATATGCGTCCTAGATGCACATAATAGCACCCGGTATCAGATTACGGAGGTACATAAATCACTATTAGATTGCTTTTCTATTGCTTGGAGGCTCCCATGCCATCAAGGTTTTTTTTTCCTACTGGACAACAAAACACTTTTGTAACTTTATGGGGAAACAATGTAGAGTGAGCAGCTTATTAAAATTTTCCGTGGCACCACTCCAGCAACTAAATATAATTGATTCTAACATGCATTTTACTTTTTTGAAAAACCAAAATCTGAAAATCACTCGGACAACGGTGTCTCGTCAGAATTTAATAGCAAACACATCGACTCCAAAGTAAAAAGACTGGAGTAGAGCGTGCTCCATACCGGAAAGGAGCCTATGAGACCAAAGCCTTTTGGCTGTTCGCTGGTGCTTGCTTTTCATCTGATGAGCCACACCGTCTCTGCACACTACAACTCTAAAGTCACCCATGTTGGCCGTCAAAAGTTTCTCTCTGTTGAACACTATAACAGATGCTGAACCTGCTTTCCATGTTTCATCTGACTTCTGTGTCTCCCTGATCTTTGCTCTTGCAGCAAGATAGGCTTTTCTCATCATCTCCTTACTCTTTCTCCTTATCTGAGAATGCAAGCCACCTTGTAAGTAATGCTACGTAGCTATAGAAGAAGATTTGAGAGTGAAACAAGTAGATCTCATGTATTCTTTTAAGATTACAATTATATGCATAATGACTCTGCTTTGCAGATTTATTGGTTGTCTTTCTTAAATGACAAAATTGTAAAGGAGAAGTTTCCATGCTTTTTCCCTTGCACGCTATTGCACAGGAAAATGATCTGCATCTTTTCTTTTGGCCATAATTTTAGCTGTGAAGGTCAATGCATTAGCATAGCTTCCAAGTCAGTGATTGATATTTTTTTTTATGTTTCTTGTACTACGATTTATGTGCCCGAAAGAAAGCATGAGAAAGAGGAAGCATTTGGGGCAGTCTTGATTACCTCCTTGGGGTTCCTATCAAGCAGGTGGGATTGCAGATACTTGATGACTCCATGTCCAATTTGTGCATCTGAAATTCCGAAGAACCACAACTCTAGCTCCTCTATTTGCTCTCTTTGAACCACAACACGGTCAGAGTCTGACTCATCTGCACCACCTTTAAATGACTGATCCTCCACAACATGATATCCATGAGATATTGGCATCATCCATGAAGCCTTCTTAGCCATATGAGCCGTTCTTTTCTTTTGCCCATTTCCAAGGAGAAAGCGCTTTAGCCGAAATGCCTGGCAAATTTAAACAAGCGCATTAATAAAATGACCATGGTGATATAATTGACTTTCAATGGCAAACTTCGACATCTCAAGCCTACCAATACCAAAAGACTGCTTTTGCACACTTTGCCTTTCCTCGACAAAGTTTCAAAATCTTAGAAATACAAAAATCATTGTTAGACAAGCAAATGTTTGTGGATTATGATCATAGCAGTCCTTGAATCTTTTTTTATTATTTGATACTGTTTTCTTGTGGAATTGTAGCCATAAACACAACAAGAAATCTACAAGTCACTCTTAATTTGGTTGTTCAAGAACGCGAGATGAGATGATTATACACTGCCCGTCCTGTTGAATATGATCCTCATGAAGTGAAAAATAAATCAAAATGGAAATGATACATAGCATGTGGAACGTGTAAGAACTACAGAGCAATCAAGAATTCCACTACCCCTTGTTCATTTCTCACAACCTTTTGAATGTCAAGAACTGCTAAGAAATATGAAAACATCAAAATGAAACTTGTAGGCATACCTTGAGCTTTACATGATCTTTGAGTCCCATGTTTCTCCCTGATATTGATGATAGCTAGAGACCCTTTAAGAATACCCTTGAATATGTAGTATTTGAAGGGCAAGATAGAGTATAAGCAAATCAAAAGGGATTTTTTTTTTTGGAAATGGCAAGAAAGGGGGAAGGGAGGGAGTGGCTGGCTAGTCTTGCTTGGCAGAGGAAAAGCTTTTAGTGTTTGCTTTGGAAATGTATCGAAAGAAAAGTTTGAAGCCAGTCATCAGCCGGTTTGGAACTTGTTTTTCGAACCCTGTCAATTCATAGGATTAAATGAATCTTTTTTCTGAAAAATATTTTGAGGATATTAATTTAAATTTTAAATATAATTTAATTTATAAAAAAATATAAAAATAAAGTAGACCGAGACACTTTAGTTTACTTTAATAATTTCAAAAGAAATTAATATTAAAAGATATATTTTAAAAAATACTAAGATATTAACAAAAATCCTATTTTTACTTTTCTCTCTTGTATGCTTTTTTTTTTCCCTTTCAAAAACTATTAACAGCGCAATATCTTTCTGTTTTTTTTTTTTTTTTTTTTTTTCTTATTTGGCAACAATCATTGTCAAGATATTCTTGCTCCTCGTCAATTGCTATTGTTAGGTCAATGTAATAAATGGGGGGGAATTAATGGGCTTTGAATTTATCCGTTGAAGAAAAGTATGCCCGATAATAGCCGTTTTATAATTTTTGTTATTTGGGCTATGGCTTGTTTGATATTTATTTAAAAATGTATTGAAATAATAATTATTTTTAAAAAAATTTAATTTTAATATCAGTAAGAAATAATTTAAAATAAAAAAATATTTTAAAAAAAAATACTTAAAAAATACAAAAATAAACAAGATATTAAAGTTATAATAATATTCACCTCACTGGAGGGTGGAGGCGACTCTTGATCAGTTTGCTTGGGAAGATAAAATACTAAATACTCTGTCCATTTCAAATTTCAAACTTCAAACAGACTTGCAATTAGTCTTTAATTTTGTTATCCCATTAATGGCGTGGATGAGGTTTCGAAAAGGATGGCAAGAATTATAAGGTTGTCACAGTGGGTGGTGGTTTAAAGTATTTTTTATTTAAAAATATATTAAAATATTTTTTTTTTAATTTTTAAAAATTATTTTTGATATCAGCATATTAACATAATTTGAAACATAAAAAAAAATTATTTTAAATAAAAAAATTTAAAAATTTTAAAAACACGGTTTACACCGCATTTCCAAACCCATCATAAATTAGCGTCTATGCACGTTTTTGGACCGGCTAAAATGACTGTATCTTAACTAGGTTAAAAATCTACATAGGAACTAATTACTTTTGTCAAGTGTGTTAATCATATAATTAAGGAAAAACCTCGTTCATTGATTTTATTCTCCAAGACTTGAAAAGAGGGTTAGGCGTGCATGTCTTCAATTAAATCTTTTTTATGACTTCTCTTTAGGCTTCTGTGGTGAGCTGTAAATTTAGGGCACGGCCACCTTTGTTGTTCCAGCCATGATTTCAGCCTCACTAAAACAAGGCTAGGTGAACTAGTAAATTGTCATCATCATTAAATCCCATGCCTGTACTCCTTTTCTGTTCTATTATATTTAGCGTAAACTAAATGAGGTGGTTTTTATTTCACATCGCCTCGTAAAATACTTTTTATTTTAATAGTATATATTTTTTCTTCTAAATATATATATATATATATATATTTTTTTTTTAATTTCATATTTTATATGATTTGTTTTATATATAATTAACTTAGTTTTATATCACATATCACGAGTTTGACAGATTATCTCGGTTGACTCAAGTTATTTTTTTTATCCTTTTAAATTGATATTTTTTTTCAATTTTATCATTCAATATTGAGTTAATTGAAAATTAGATTCCATGATGTATTTAGTTTATTTTCTATGAGGTTATCTCGAACTCATGACTCAGTTTACAGGTTTGGCAAATTAACCTAGTTGACTTGATTTTTTTTTAAATTCATCCTTTAACATGGAGTTGCTTATAAAATAGTCTTATTTTGATTTACTTTCTATAAAATTATTCTATTTTTATGACTCGGATCACGTTTTTTACGGGTTAACCCGAGTAGACTCAAGTTGTTTTATTGTGTTTTTCTTTAGATTGATTTTTTAAAAAACTTTCAATCTCCAACAATGAGTTTATTGAACATTAGGCTTTATAATTTGTTTTTAATTTGTTTTCTATGAAGTTATCATAATCTCATGATATTAGTCGTGAGTTTGACAAGTTAACCCGGGTTGATTAAGGTTATTTTTTATTTACTTTTTATGAAGTTATTTCGATTTTATGACCCAAGTCACAATTTTGATAGGTTAACTCAGGCCAAGTTTCTTTGTTATTTTTTAATTTTTTTAAAAATTCATTCTTCAACATTGGATTGATTAAAAATCGAGCTTCATAATTTATTTCGATTTGTTTTATATGATGTTATCATAATCATGTGATCTAGCTCAATGATTTAATAAATTAGCCCAAATCAATTCAATATATTATTGTTTCAAGCCGATCAGGTTACATTGAGTCAATATTCACATAATTTATTTTTTTCTTACTAGAAAAACATTAACAATACTCATATTTTTTTATATATATATTAAAAAAATTAATTTTTTTACATGTCACAGGCCAACAATTTAGTCGGGACTAAAGGAAGGCAATCCATGCCAATGCTTGCCGGCAAATAGCATGCCAGACCCATCTCCAAGGCGGTGCAAAAAATGGATATGCAAGATATTTGATTAATTATCTGGAAATGAATGATATCTTTTTCATAACTCCAATATTCTTGTGAATTGTGCTAAGTAAGAAATAAATATGTTATCTCTTTAAGAGATCAATCATAAAACTTTATACCATAATCTCACATTAAAGAAATATTCTTCTTGTCACTTAACTAAATCCTTAGATTCACCATTTAATCTAAAAATTATCAGAAGATATGTGACATATCAACTCTAGTTCGTGACCATTTCTTATACATGAATGGCTATAAAAATAATTGATAGTCCTAAACAAGGATGGTGAAGATGTCTAGTTTCAATTTATTTATTTATCTCAGTTGATTATTCTTATATATATATAGAAACTGACTAGGCTTGATCATGTCAGATATTTGTAATAATTAGGCTTGAAAATATAAAAACTTATATAAAAAGGGCAAACTTCAAAATTATATAGATAGTTTCAATGTTACTGAAGAACAGTTTTTTATATTAATTTTATTCTCAGATTTTTAATGATTTTTAAGTAAGGACTTTCATCAAATTTTTAAGGCTTTCCATCCCTATTCTCTCCAAAATCATACATCTTTTATATAATCAATGATAGGGGTAAGAAAAAAACCAATTACAATTTTGAAAAAATCGACCAGTTTGGTTTTGGTTTTATAAGTCTAAAACCAAAAAAACCGAACCAAACTGAAATCGAAAAAAACCAGAAAAAAACCAAGTCAAACAAAAAAAAAAAACAGAAAAAGCCCGAGCCAAACCAGAAAAAACCAAAAAAGCCTAAGCCAAATAAGAAAAAACCGAGCCAAACCAGTTTGAACAGGTTTTTCTTCTAAAAAACCTAACTAAACCGAAACTGGTCGGTCTGAACTGGTTTCAGTTTTTTTTAATTTTAATTTGGTTATTTTTTTTGATAAAAATTAAATTAAATCGAAAATAATTATCTCTAATAAATAACGTTATTTTATAGGGATTTAATTAATGTATTCTAAAAAAAAATACTCATTTGAAAAATCAAAATAATTTATGCCTTCTTAACAGGCTCCCAAGTTGAAATCATTTTGATAGGGTCTAATTCTTAACTGCTTCATTCAGGTTTATCTAGTATTATAGCGGTAATTTTAAATATTTTTTATTTAGAAATATATTAAAATAATTTTTTTTATTTTTAAAAAATTATTTTTGATATTAACAAATCAAAACCATTTAAGAATATAAATTTTTTTTTTATTTCAAATAATGTTTTTTAAATTTAAAGAAATACGATTAACAGTGTCCGGAACAGACTTCTTAATTGACATGTTTATATTCGAACTTGTTCTAGAAGGAACCTAACAAGGCCCGGCCCTAAATTATTAACAAATCAACTACCATATAGCGGGGCCCAATAGGTAAGGACAGCTTCAAAACCTAAGCCCTAAGCTAAGGGCAGCTCAATAAGTAAGGCCCACCCTCAACTTAGCCCAAGTTTCATTCACCTTCAAATTATTATTATTATTATTATTTAAAAAAATAACAAACGTGTGAGTGGTGACTCAAAAACCCACCTAAAACCCTCTCTCCTTTCTTCCTCTCTTAATCACAGTGCACCGGAAATGACTCTCTCTCGTTTCCTACTCTCAAAACCAGTCTTGCATTTCCACGCAAGTGGTAAAAACTCACTTCTATTACCGTCTTTTCTCTCTACAATTATGTTATTCTTTTTTCAAAAACGAAGAAAAAAATATGTTTTTTTTTACCCCTACTGACTGGTTTTTGCAGGAATCGCGAAATCAACAAGATGGCTCTCTTCTTCTTATTCTTCTTCAAACGGAGGGACCCAATGTTTATCACGCGTGAAGGGAGTGGAGGGGGGCAAGGAGAATGAGTGAGTATTTTATTCACTTCTTTAAACACTCATTTTTCTTAATTTTTCTTTGTACTCGACTTTAAATGACCAAAATTTCGACTTTTTTGTTTAGTTTTGTCGAAACCAACAATGGGTGCATTTGCGTTCTAGTATTGTAATTGAGGTTTTTTTAGCAGTGGACTTTAATTATTTTTGAGGTTTTGATTACTAGTTGATATCATTGTTAACACTGTCATTTCTGCTTAACTAACCTAAAAGATTGAGTTCAGAGTCTTGCTGCAAAATTTATTGGGGCATTATAATTTCCACACTTACCTATAGAGTTTTAAGTTCCCCGCGCACCCATTCTCTGGATTTAGTTTCTACTTGTGGGTTGCAAATGGTTTGACCATTAACAGTGGAAGCTTAGTTCAACTGATCAAAGGGACGATTTGATGATAATTTTCACAAGAAATTCTTTGGAAACTGTTTTTTTTTCCAAAAAGGTGGAGGGCCACAGTTGTATCCTGCTGGAATTTGTATTATTGTGCCTCTTGTGAGATGATTTTGGTTTTGCAAATTGCATGTGTTATACACTTTCAGCTTTTATGGTTGTAGGTGGATACTCAATTCCTAAACTGCCACGCCCTTGGAATGTTTGGTTGTCTTAACCTATGATGAGAAAATTACTATTAATAGAATCAACCAAAAAACTAATGGATAGAAAATGAAAATAGTTCATCCTGTTTCTATTTATTCTTGGACAAAATTCAACATGCAATGAAACATTTTCTTTTTCCTATCTCCACTCATGTTTCTTTCTCACCTCATCTCTCTTTGACCAACCTTGCACTCCTCTTGCTCTGTTTCCTCATTCTGTTCTCCTTAAAGTTTGAAAAATCCAGTGTCGCTTTTATTCTTTAATGGGTAAAAAACGAAAAAGCTAAATAAATATGATTTCATATTAAAATTTTCCTTGACAAATTTCTTTTCGGGGGTTGCTAAGGTTGGTTGCACGCATGTATCATTGTCGGTGTGTTTTACATTAATTTTCACTGATGCTCTTATATTTAGTAAAATGCATTGTTTTCTCAGCTAGTTGAAAGATCAATGATCTTCTTCCCTTTGTTTCATACTACTACTCTACAGACACATGGAAATGCATCTGAAAGACTTGCCAAAAGTGAAAGAAGTTGAAATGAAAGTGGGTGGATCATGGTATTCTCTGAAAAACATCTTTACTAATTTTAAGGACCGAATGTTCAGACATCCTCAAAGTCACAAGCAAACTAGCAGAGATACAACACTTTCTGCAGTTGACTCTGCTGCATCTGAGGTTATCGCAACACAAACTGGTGTTAGTAAACATATTGCTGAATCTGGGGGGTCTGATAATGTACTTAAGTCATCAGAAATCCCAACAGACTCCAACAGCAGAAGAGAGTATTTCAACACATGCAACATCTCACTTACAAGGGAGACACCTCTAGAAGATGCGGTTAATACAACAGCTTCTGATGCTATGGAGATACATGGATCTCCTGATAATATTAAGCATGATGAGCATGATAGTACTATTGTTCAAGCAGCAAGTGCCATAATTTCAGATGATCCAAAGGAGGTCATGCTTGAAAATGGGAAGAGGCTGCTTGAGGAGGCGACATTTGGAACAGTTGTTGAATCAAACAATAATCAGGAGGAGGCTGGGAACCTAGTTTCTTTGGCAGATCACTTATTTGATAATGCTTTTGATACAAGGCAGAACAAAAGTGCAAAAGAATCAGCTTCAATCAGAAAGGAAAAATGTCAACTTGAGAAGAAAACAGCCACACTTGTTGAAAGAGTGAACATAGATGGCTCTAAATTGGATGAAAGACCTCCGTTATCTGATGTTTCTCAAGAGGATGATGGATTAGTGAACTTGTTTAAAATGTCAGTGAGTAACAAAACAGCAGCAGAAACGGGTAGAGTAAATGGTGATCTTTTTACACCGAGTATATCTTTCAGTAATCATGATGGAAAATCACTGAAAAAAGAAGAGAGCCCATTTGATTTCGAAGGATTATATGGCCACATTAAGATGCTGCGACTGGTTACAGCTCAGGACAACGCCATTCTCAAGTCCAATGCTGAAAGCAGAAAAACTGTTTTGAAAGACCGTGCTGTTAGCAAGAATAGTAAGAAGAGAAGTAAAATAAAGAAAGAGCAGAGTGCTAAAACCATGACAAAAGACGAGGGTGGTAATTTGGATATTGCAGAAAAGGATCACTTTAAATTAGAAAAAACTCCACAAGCTCCTCTTGAAACTAGCGAAAAAGATTCAAATCAAACTCCTTTAACATCTTTGGCAGACGGAGATACAGAAAACAAATTATTGCTCAGATTCTTGCACAAAGATGTTGGGGACGGTGATATAATTTCTTGTTTTAGGAATTGCGGGCCTATTTCAAAGATTGAAAAGGTTTCGTCTGTCAAAGGGAGCAATTTGTTTGATGATGCTTTTTTACATTTCGAGGTCAGTGCTAATGAGTTTCAAGCCGGGCAGAATATTTTTTTTGGCGGGGGGCGGGGCATGGAGGCTCGTTGTAATATCCTGTGCTCATTATGCTATAATCTGTGAAGTGGTATATTTGTAATACGACATGGTAAAGGTAGCAGAATGGGTTGTTCTCGCTTATCAACAAATTGTGGTGCTGGGAAATAATGCATTAAATTCTTGACCTTGTAGATATCCAGTTTGACTAGTGTACAATCTTATTGACTACTCTGGTTTATTGCAGAGAAGGCAAGGTTTGCATAAAGCTCTCGAGAAGCCCGAGGTCTTGATCAAGAATTCAAACGCCTTCATTGATGACACAGCTAGCCGAATTTGTATTCCTAACCTGATTGGTGATATTGACATTCCAGTTGCCCTAGTGAAACATCCCACCCGTACAGTTGAGATAAAGCAGCTGACTAATGATATTAGCTCAGATCAGCTGAAGGAAGCTCTCTCCTTCTGGAGGAGTGGCATTAATGGCTTCTTTTTGGGAGCTTCAAGTTCCAATGCCTATGTGGAGTTTGAGGTGAGTCTTTACCTTTTTGGCGCATTATTTATGAAGGATCTTCCGAGTTTACATTGATTTTGTGTGTGGTCATCAGCAATTGCCTTTTGGAATGCCTGTTGAATCTTTCTTCTCATATACGTGGACTTTTTTTTATTTTTATTAACTTGAGTGTCCCGTTTAGCTTGTGCGCACCTCAACTAATTTCACAGACTCTGAAATTAATGATCATGTAAACCTCCAGTGATTTTAAGATTCGTGAGATTCGAACTAGTAATCTCAAAAAAACAAACCTAAAACCTGACAAATTAAACTACACTAGGGATTATAACAGATCTTTTTACTTGTCCAAGTAGATTTATCTCAAACTCCTGTACACTGACAACTTTATTTTGCAATGGAAATAAGTTGTAAAAGATTCATTTATTACCCACTGTTGAGTTGAAGGTTGAAGAAAGTGACTCGGTAGACTTCTCACAAACATCATCCACAAACATATCTATTTCTTCATACCAAATTGGGATACATTGTCATGATCTTTTGGCAGGCTGGGCTCTGCTAACAGCCCTTTTATTAAAGCTAATGACCTGGTAGCAAAATAATACATCGTCTAAGTAGAATTTTTCTATCTGATCAGTTCCGAGTTGGTGAGTTAGACCATTTTGATTCTTGTGGTTTTCTCAGCGTATCACACTTTAGTCAATACTTTGTATCGGTTTCCATCATCTTTGATATTTTTGCCCCCGTCTTTTTTATGCTATTTGTTTTGCAGAGTGAAGATGCCAAAGAGAGGGCACTGGCAAAGCATTTCTTACAGGTATCAGGAAAGCAGCTTTCAATTTTCAGAGTTGATGCACCAAGAACAACAGTTGTAAGAATCCTAAATATCAATCCACAATGTCGTTCTAATGTCCTCACGATTTGCAAATCTTTTGGGAAACTCTGGAGGATGAAGCTGAGACATGAGAACATTGCGGATGTGTATTTCAAGATTGATGAATGGCCTAACATGTTAAATATTTTGAATAGGTAATTTTCAACAAATCCCAAATGTTTTGATTTACGACTTCATGATTATGCTAACAATCTGAACACTCATGCATGTATATACAGTTTGAATGGATTGGAAGCGGATGGCAGCCGGTGGGTTGCTCAGCCTGCTTCCATCTTTCCTCCTATAATTTTGCAAGCCCTCTGGAACCACCCAGATGAAAGAAGACACGTCATTACATCAATGCAACGCTTATTGAAGAAACTTGAGCATCCTATGGACACAGCTGAATTAAACAATCTGGCAGCAAGGTTTTGTGGCGATAGCCTTTGAATTGTAGTTGCGAGAATTTGATGGCAAGGTACACTGGTCTCAACTTTCCAATTTTGATAACGTTGCAAATTAGTTCTAACTTGCCAAGGCCAGTTGTCAAATGATCCTACATAAACTTTGTCACAAGCAAAATGAAAATCACTGGGTCATAACAGTTATCCTGTACAATCTTCTTTCCTATTCATCTGCTTTTCCAGAATCTTTACTTGAAAAGAACGACGCTCACTCAGCACAAATACACCCCCAATTCATGAATGATGGCACTAAAAACCCCATCGCATTCAAAGCAACGATGAAAATACTCAATAAGGTTCCAGAGGGAGTCGGGTTTTCTAGCAAGCATAATTTTTTTCTTCTTCGACGGGAACATTTCTCCGACACTTTTCTCCAGGATGAAATAACCATTCGACCGAGTTTGCTTCGATGGGAAGAACACAGTTTCTTATTTATTTAATCTTTGATAATTACGGAACTGCTAAATCTAACGCGAAAATAAAGCTTCCAGAATTAGTAAAGCAAGGGGCAAATTATCAAGCACTTGGTTGTAGCGTCGTCTCTCATATTTAACAACACATTGTTGGAAATGGACGTTTTTTTCCCCTGGAGGGTAGCAGCATAAGCGAATTCTATATATGAGAAACACACAAATTTCCACTCCATGAAAAGTAACTAGTGCACGTAGCACAGGAATATTGGCCTCGAAATCTTAAATATATGGAAAATCTTCTTAAACTTCTCATAATCTGGTAGTCCATAGAAAACCAACTGAAAAAACATCCCAAAACAACTTGCTTCATGTTGATAACAAAATTGGACAGATTACTCTTAAGCAGCACTTTCTTTCTTCAACTTCGCAAGTTCTTGCCTGATCAATCCACCCCTCTACAAGTGCGTGTAAACAAGATGTATATTAGATTGAGAAAGAAAGTATCAAAATTACAAAATCATGAAACATAACTCTGTCGATGAACTCAAACAAGCCAACTAACTAAATATCAAACAGTAGAAATAGAAGTTCAAAACTCGAACCTCGTAAAATAAGTATAGCATAAAAACATTTAAAGAACCAATCTTTTATATCACTATAACCAAACCTTGATCTTAGCCAACATCAACTTGAACCGATCAAAGTCATTGAGAGCTGCCCTTCTCTTCTGAACAATCAGCCTTCTGCCCCAAGAGCTATTCTCCCACTTGTTCTTAACATCTATCATCGGGAAACAGTACATCTCAATAGAGCGAGGTGGTATTTAGAGCACAAATGACACAACTTTCAGTAAGAACTACCCCTTACCAGCCTTCTCCATGGCTTCAATCAAAGCCTTCTTCTTTGGAACCCGGTTAATATCAATCTTGATATCGGTGAGTGAGATTCTCTTGAAGTTCATTTGGCTCCTCACCATATCTGGGGCATCAACCAGAGCCTGTTAAAGACAAGTCACAAATTGCATTCAATGTAAGCTGACCAATTCCACGGATGCCCAAAAAATCATAGAATCAAAAGATGTTTGAAAATAACATATCCTAAACAAGTTCATGAGCACTAAACAACCTTACAGACTTTGGTATACAAAAAAACATCAACACCGATTTCCTCAGATCAGAGACGTTAATCTTAAACACCCTAAGCTCAATAAACTTTCAAAGGCTAATGCTTACAAGAAACAGAACAATTTCGCACATAAAAGCCAACAGGCTACATAACACAAACTAGTTCAACATGCGTATGCATCACCCAGGAAGTGAAGTAAAATTTTAGTAAGCAAAGAAATTGCTCACATTTAAGTGATCTAAGGAGCACAAACTTATTTTTTAATCGGTATTCTTCACTAGCAAGTTGTAAGCATGACTATTTGTTTTTTATGACAAAAAAGAAAAAGAAAACAGAAACAAAAGAAGCAGTAAGCATATGGTACGGCAAATAAACAAGAGACAGAAGCATACGCGGTTCTGGTCGATGACATCAACGATAACAACGATCCTGCCGTATTCTTTGCCATAGTTGACGAGACCTACCCTCCCGATCTCCACGTATCTCTTGAAAGGCTACAAGACCATATCACATACAAGAACAAAATGATGTCAGATTAAGAGTGGTATAAGTGAATTATCGATAGAAGGAGAAAGAGAGAAGTAGCTAACCATGCTGGGTTCTTGAGGTGTGCGTCACCGTGAAAGCAAGGGTGGAGGCGGACAGCTAAGGAAGACGCAGAAATGACAAGGGGTTAGGGTTTGTTTGTCTTGTTATATATTTAGTTCTTATGGAAGATTTTAGACCGTCCGATTTAGGGTTTACATTCTTCTAAGGGGTTGGGTTTAAGGATAGGTTCCGAGCTGGTAAAAGTTATCGGGCCTTATTAAGTTCGGTGGATTTGGACTGGACGCATTGGTCACTGCTTTCTTTCCACCAGCTGGTAAACTCGGTATGATTTGATGAGTTGAACCGATAATAATTTAGAGTGTTACTTATATTTTATTCAGGATTGGTTTGAAAATTGATTTCATCAAAAAACAATTCTAATTGTTTTTTTTTTTAGTTTTTATCGAAAACAATGAGTTATAATGCAAATAAAATAATATTATTTTAAAATTGATTCAACAAATCCACTATTAAAGCCGCTTTTTCTTTTTTATAATAATTTGGAGATATTTAAGGGAGTAATAATAATGTTTTTTTTTTAAATTTTTTATTTGAAAATATATTAAAATAATATATTTTTTTATTTTTTAAAATTATTTTTAACATTATTATATTAAAATGATGTTATAATGTATATAAAAATTTAATTTAAAATAAAATAAAATTAAAAAATATATTTTTTTAAAGTAGTTTTGAAATGGAAACGGTAGTTGACAAAGTCGGTCTTTCCAGCCATTTGTTTCCACTGAAAGACTTTAAAAGTCTTTTCATGGCGACGACCAAGTGCTAATTCTTGACGTGACGTGTCAGCACTGGTCGCCAGTGCTTTTGCCCTTTCCACCAAGGTTTTGCTTCTCGATGAGCGCAAAACATATTTAGTAATTTCTTGACAGTTTATCCATCGACTGCAATGGACCGTCCAAGTTTGGTTTCCCTCTTTTCTCGTATTCTCGTTACTCTTTGTTTTGGAATTGCACAACCGCAACAATTTTGTTCCAACAAGGGAACCTATTCTGTAAATAGTACCTACAGCAATAATCTCAATCTACTACTCTCTTCTCTCCCTTCAAGCATAGCAGAGAATGGTATCTTCTACAAAGCCACAGGAGGCCAAGGCCCTGACAAAGTCTATGCTCTGGCCCTTTGTAGAGAAGATCTTCCCTCAGAAAAATGCTACAGTTGCGTTAACACTACTAGCCAAGGCATTAAACAGCAGTGTCCTAATCAAAAAGAAGCACTCGTGTGGACGGATTCTAATTGCCTGGTAAGGTATGCGAACCGTGATATTTTCGCCAAGATGGAGGAAATACCTCCCTTCTGCGTAACCAATCCGAATGATTTCTCTGGAGATTTTGCTAAATTCAACGAGACACTACATGATTTGATGGAGAAACTTATAACTCAGGCTTCTTCGGGTCCCAAGTTTGCAACAGGATATGTGAACTTCACAAAACCGATATATGGTCTGGTGCAATGTACCCCTGATATATCAGAGCGTGATTGCAGAATTTGTCTACAGAAGGGAATGGAAGAAATGGAAAGCTGTGCTGGTGGACGCGAAGGAGGAAGAATTCTTAGTCCAAGTTGCATAGTTTGGTTTGAGCTATTTCGTTTTTATATCCCTGCTGGTACTGTAGATGCTCCGCTACAATTTCCTCCAGGCGCGGCTATCTTACCTCCTCAGCCACCATCTCCTCCAAGTCCCGCTAACGTATCCCATCTCAACGAGTCAAGTAAGAAACGTGTGTTACATGCTTAAGTAGAAAGTTGATATCAATTTTAGGGTGTACAGGCAGTTTGAATTCTACCGTGAATGGTATTAAAACGAGTATTATTTTTTTAGCTCTTGTGGGTACTTGAGAGATTTTGGTAATTGACTAGAGTCCATTTGGATAAAAGTGAAATCAACTCATTTTGTTTCTTGCATGCTCCTGGCAATTAAAGGTACAGGTACTAGTGCAGGCAAGATTTTTGTTTCCTGTGATGACTCCATGCTCATGAATAATTATGTTTGGATATTTATCAAATGCAGGATATATAATTAGCCAGAAACGTTTATTCAACTTGTGTTTAGTCGTACTTATCTCGGTGCCATGCAGGAAACAAGATTGGTATTATCATTGTTGCGGCTGTAGCCAGCTTAGTTACCCTTATCACAATCATTTGTGCTCTTTTCCTATGGAGAAGGATGAAGCAGAAAGTTGAGAGTAAGTCTATACATTTTTAGTGTTTGCTTGTCATTATTCTGCACCTTAGATGAATAGGTTTTCTACATGTTGGCCCTAAAAAGCAGTACGTGAGTTCATTTTCGTTTACATTGAAGTAGTGACTCCAAAAAACTGCCTAAAACTTTTGCAATGTGCAAGATAATCGAGGAATGGAGTTTGTACAAAGAGTAATGATTATGGAATCCCTCCAAGCATTTTCTCTGTAGTGGAACTAGCATTAGCTTAAATATAGTTCACTAGATAATATCATGTCACCGCTTGCTTATTTTGATTTTTTACTTCTGTGAAGATGATGATGAGATGAGAATGCTAGAATCCTTGGAATTCAACTTCAGTACCTTGAAAATAGCAACAGATGAATTCAGCAATGATAATAAGCTTGGACAAGGTGGATTTGGTTCAGTTTACAAGGTAACCTTCTTGTAATAACAACGCACTTTCATCAGGTTTTTTCGTATCTGTAAAGCTGAATTAGTTGCAGATTATCTTTTCTCAGCTTGTTAACATCTTGGTATTAGACGTATTAACATAGATATATCAGTGAACAGCAATTGTTAGGAGGAAAGGAAATATAAAATAGAAAACATTAGGGAAAGAAATCAGTGGACATCAAATTCTGATTTCCTGTACACTTTCCTGTTCCAGAAGCTTTAATGTAACGAACATGAAACACTTGTCTGGGCTACTGTCAAAGCAGTGGGTAGTTCGTACTTGTGTTCTTCAAGTAGGCAACCGCTGTGCGGATTGCATGGCTAAATTGGTCATAATTATATCTTGGGTGTTCATATGTTAATAATCCTGTTAATGGTCTGTCTACATTATTGTATGCTGACATTATCGGGGCTACTAGTCGTTTGTGGTTCTGTTTCTTTTAGGCTTAGGCCCCGATATTACCAAAAAAGAAAAAGAAAAAATGAAAACTTGTCTTTATTTACTCTGTTAATCTTCAGGGAGTGCTTCCAAATGGACAAGAAATTGCTGTCAAAAGGCTATCCGGCCTTTCTTCACAAGGTGAAGTAGAATTCAAGAATGAGATTCTGTTATTGGCTAAGCTCCAACACAGAAATCTTGTTAGCCTTGTAGGTTTTTGCTCTGAAGGACAGGAACGAATCCTTGTTTATGAGTTTTTGGGGAATGGCAGCCTTGATAACTTCATATTTGGTACTACTGCTTTACCTTTTACTAAAGGAATTGTTTAGCATATCTAAAGTAGCTCTCTTTTAATCCACAAGTAGGATTTGGTAAATATATTGAATGAAATTGTAGATCCAATCAAGAGCACCCAACTGAATTGGGAAACAAGGTGCAGAATCATCAGTGGCATTGCTAGAGGAATTCTTTATCTTCATGAAGATTCTCGTCTTAGGATCATTCATCGTGACCTGAAAGCTAGCAATGTCTTGTTAGATGAAGAGATGAATCCTAAAGTTTCAGATTTTGGCTTGGCAAGGCAGTTTCAACCGGATCAAACCCAGCGCATTACCAGCAGAGTTGCGGGGACCTAGTGAGTATTAAAATCAACTCAATGATTATACTCTTTAGAAATTCCATAGAACTACTAGTTAAAAAAAAACTCTTTTATGTCGCATAAAACCTGAGATGGAATAACTCAGTTTCGAAAGAGCTCTGTTAGCATTTGAATTGAGATTGTGCTCCTGTCGTTGATGTTGTTTAGCGGCTACATGGCTCCAGAATATGCCTTGCAAAATCGATTCTCAGTGAAATCTGACGTCTTCAGTTTTGGAGTGTTGGTTCTAGAGATAGTAACTGGTAAGAAAAACAGCTGGCTGAGCAATTCGGAGGAAATAGAGCTCCTTCTAATCCATGTAAGTGTGCTCATATCTCAGTCAAGCTTTATGTTTGCTTCTTTATGCTTGGAGTAGACAGGAACCGTTAAGGATACCTAAGAAGTGCGTGCATCAAAATCAGTTTATCGTGTGATTGACGTGGTTTTTGTGTGGAAGAACTGAACTTTTTCATTCAGATGAGTTAGTTTCAACGAGTGCATTTCACACCCTGCAGGTATGGAGAAATTGGAGAGAAGGAACAGCTACGAACCTGATTGACGAAACATTGAGGGGCAGTCCAGTAAGTGATGTAATGAGATTCTTACACATAGGTTTATTGTGTGTTCAAGAGAATGTGTCAGGTAGACCCACCATGGCTGCTGTTGTTCCTATGCTCAATAGCCACTCCTGGAGTCTCCCATCACCTTCACGACCTGCGTTTCTTTTGGACAGTAACACAGACACGGGCTTGCCTTCATTAGAATCCGATACAGGAACTACTAAGCAGGACCAATCCACAGAAAACACACAAGGGACAGCATATCTGTCTCCAAATTGAAATTTTCATAGACTGAGATATACTCACAAAAGCACGAAAACTTGATTGCATTGTTTGAAAATTGATACAATTTCGAAAGACATGATGCTGCACATGGTTTGTTGAATGGTATCTGATGACCATAGTGATGTTAACTCTCCTCTGATTGCATTATGCTAGACATGGTTGTTTGTAAGTAAACTCTGGGCCCTAATGATGTTAACTCACCATTGATTGTGATAGGAACTGGACCGGATCATAGCTATCCTCTTTGAGTGCTACTGAAATGATAAGATATGAACAGATCAAGTTGCACAGATACTAAATAGAATCCAGTTAGCGCCTAATTTGAAAGTTATGACTGGTTCCGTAATTTGTAACCCATATATATGTTAACCAAGAGATCGATTTTGAACATAAAATGTGGTTTCTGAATTTGATTAGATATCTTTTGGTTTTTATAATGGATTTGAGCATGTTTTCTAAACGTCTTTTTGGATGATCCTAAGATGTTTTTGGACAAAAATGGCTTCAATGGCCAAAAGACCCAAAACAATGCCCCTGAGTATCTGATGACAGTTTCCAGATTCCCTCGAGAAATTTCCAAGTTTTAGTCATCGGAAACTTGGGGAAGAAGGTCAATTGAACGATGCGTCATCTTTAGCCATTGACAACATGTTGTTCATCAAAATGATAATGACTGATTGATTCCGGTATAATTACAATTATACCTTAAAGGCTACGTCAAATAAGTTTTTCTTTATTTAGAAAAGCAAAATAATAATTGGTCCACAGTACATATAGAGTACGTGTGCATAATGATTTCTTCATCTCTTTCAGTTTTTTTTCTTATTATATTCTAACACAGTAAGATTCCTTGAGATAGGAAAAAAAAAATAGCAGACATATTTCGTAGGTTGTCTATTTTGGCATGAAATGTAGTGCAGACTAGACAATGGATGCACATTCAGAGGTCATTTTCTGTCGCGGCCCATCCATTGTTAACCTGTTAGACAGCCTCTCCCAGCCTACGCAAGCCTCTACAAAATAGAAATGTTCAATTGAAATAGCAAGTAAAATCTTTAATTATTCTAACGCTAAGATACTCCACCACAATGCAACATCTCAGAAACTTTCTATATTCATCCCAGAAATGGAATCCTTAGCATCTATCTTATCTTCTTATCGCAGGGGACCGAGGCATCATTATTAAGATTATCTTCTGGCATCTGCATTCTACTGTCTACTTGAATTAAGCCCTTCAGTGGTTGTTTTTCTCTTTGAGGACTGCTAAATTGCTTGTTTATATCAACAGTCATGAGAATTGATTCCCCTTTTAGCTTGCAATTCTTCTAATATAATTTTTTTTCTTTTAAATTTTTTGCTGGCATTCTGTGTTGAAATTTCTCAAGGTTGTTTTTAAGTAACATTTGCGATCGAATGGCTTGATGATTAGAATGATATGTGACATTCTTGTAGCCTTTTCGATCTTTCTGCGCAGTGATCATAAGAATTTTTAAACTTCGGAATCACTGAATCAATACACTACTTGGAAAAGCAAGTTCTTGTTATTTTATGTATTCACCCATTCCTGGAAAAAAAGGAGTTGCCAGATTTCTTACCCCTTTGAAGCTTTGTTTTTTTCCTTACAAACCAGGGAACATGCACGATGAATAAGAAACTGGAGAAAAAACATGCTGGGATCATTCAAACCATGCTTTTAACCTCTTTATAATTTTATTCATTGTACATTGGTACTGAGTAGCAGTGGAGGGAGGGCCTTGCTGTTTGTCCAAATCGCATTTCACAAATC
Organism: Populus nigra; assembly: GCF_951802175.1. Lineage (NCBI taxonomy): Eukaryota > Viridiplantae > Streptophyta > Magnoliopsida > Malpighiales > Salicaceae > Populus > Populus nigra. Next base: position 12,759,182 of record NC_084857.1, read on the forward strand.
AAATGATTTGGATTAAGGCATTTCTAGCCTTCTTTTAGTCTTCTTTTCCTTCACATTTGTTTTCTTAGAAATGTTAGAAAGTTGCAAATTGTAGGAGGGAACGCGATAGGCTTCGGCAAATCGGATTAGAAATAATAATTCCCCGGCGACGGCCATTCATTTTGCAACAGCTACACATCTTCACATGGCTTGAACCTCTAGCTCTTATATGAGCCTAGGCTATTGCAGTAATGGAACGAGCACTTAGTAGTGGCAAATAAAGCACAAATACATAGGTGGAATCCAATGCAAAGCATGCCCGTCTAACAAGAGCACATTTTGTGGGGTTTTGTGTTTTCACACTAATTTAGCCACCTTAACAAGTGTGTTAAATCACCAAATGAATGGCCTTCAATTCCTATCATATGATACAGGTGGAAATCTCACAAGCTGTCCGACTAGCCGTGCTAATTTACCTTGGAACCGAGTAGGGTGAGCTCAATCTGCCCTTTTTGTTTAAAACATAGCAGACCATGATCTCGTCATGGATAAAATGGAATATTCTCAATGTCAGGTATTGAAGTTAGCCATTTTGCTTGGTGGAGTGAGGGCTGCTAGGAATCTCATGTGTAAACCATGAGGAAGGCATTTTTCCTACTTTCGTTCCCTTCCCTTTTTATCTGCACAAAAGATACAAGTATCATATCTCAAATAATCAATTTAATCTAATAATTTAAATTATTAAGTAAAATTTTAAAATATAATTTATATTATTCTCTAACACACCCCCTCAAGTGAAAGCCTTTTGAACTTGAATTTTGCACATACTCACATTATCTTATGCTTAACTTTTATTAAATAAATAGGGTTGGTGAGATTCAAATTCATAACTGTTTGGTTATCATGGCTCTGATACCATGTCAAAGATTCATCCCAACCCAATAGTTTAAGTTGTTAAGTAAGGTCTCAAGATATGATTTATATTATTCTTTAACATATTCCTTCAAGTGAAAGTTATTTAAGCTTGAAACTTACACAGACTCATACTACTTTGTGCTTAAATTTTTTATCAAATAAATGAGGATGAAGAGATTTGAACTCATAACTACTTGGTCATCAATGCTCTAATACCATATCAAAGAATCATTTTAGTACAATAGTTTAAGCTATTATATTATTCTATAATATCTTGAGAAACATTGTACAATTGATTTTTTTTTTTAATGTTTTTCGTCCTTTCCTTTTGAGGCTATAAAAACTCCTCTGCTCTGGAAAGAGACTCAAAAGGAGCTAAAGCATGGAAGAAACAGAAGAGATCTCTATTGCAGAAGAGAAAGTAGTGGACATTAGTCTCAAGGACCTTGCCAAGAAACTAGAGGAATTTGCCAAGGCCAGAGATTGGGAAAAGTACCATAGTCCAAGAAATCTCCTTCTTGCAATGGTAATGTCCTATCCTCCTTGTATATGTGTACAGAGCATTCATGCGAAGATCCTTTATGTATGTGTTTTTCGTGTCCGTTCCCATAGGCCACACATAGCTCAGAATGTTTTCTTCTTTGCTATGTTTTGGAATGATCCTGTGTATGACTCAGCTCTATCGTAGAAACATTCCCTCTTCTCAACATGTCTTTTCACTAGTTTCTTGAATCTACTGGGGGCTAATGCACAGTTCACTATGATGACATAGTGAATACAACCCACAATATAAAATAAGGACAACTTTTGTTCTAGTTTAATCATCCATGTCGAAGCCGAACCGCATGTAACGAGGCACTCGCTGGAAGGACAGCATTAACGATTCCCAGGCTTGTTAGGGATTGACTACTGTGAAATATTTTTTTAGAGACAAGCTGTGTTTTTATTTCATAATTTCAGAAAGAAGTTTCACAGGGGCAGTGCATTAACAGAACAAATATTTGTCCGAAAGAACTTAATTTCCATGACTACTCAAGACAGTTTGAGACACCAATTGTACGGAGGCATAAGGTGGGGCGGGCAGAGGAATCTCTTCAGCCAATTTGCTCATGTTTGGGATTGAACTTGAGAAATTTTTGAAGGTGCCCTTGTCTTTAAATCTGTAAAGCTTAAATCATTGGCTACTAAAGGGTGTGTAAATGTTCACATTTATAACTTGCAGCTGTGATGGTGACAAAATACATGGGTTGTTTTTGGCTCATCAGATTTTCCTGGTGACAGACTAAATCTCTCCATCATCTAATATTGGATTCGATTCCTTTTTATGTATCTTGTTTGATGTGCAGGTTGGCGAAGTAGGAGAGCTATCGGAAATATTCCAATGGAAAGGAGAGGTGGACAAGGGGTTGCCAAACTGGGAGGAATCTGACAAGGAGCATCTAGCAGAAGAGCTATCTGATGTGCTGCTATACCTCATTAGATTGTCTGATATCTGTGGCATCGATCTTGGTGATGCTGCCACCAAAAAAATTGTGAAGAACGCTATCAAATACCCACCCAAGGCCTGCTGAAATGGTAGTTTAATATGAGTGTGCTGATTTTTGTTTGGCTAGCTTGAAACAATCATTTTGATGGAATCCCTGTAGAGACTGCATGATAAACTTATCCTTTTTGCTTATTGAGCTTTGCCCTTTCGGAGATTAGATTTGAGCTTTGTAGCATAGGCTGCATGGGAGCTCATCTTTTGGTGGCCTGTGTAATTTCCGAAGGAAAACTCTGAATTCTGCTTGCTTTGACTCCTACGCTCAAAAGGATTTGGGTTAGAGAGAGAGATTTATTTAACGAAGAAGGTTCATCAAAACACTTTTTTTTTAATTTCTATTCACGTAATATATAATTAGAAAAGGACTTTTTAAAATAAAATGACCCGTATATATATATATATATATATGAATGAATGAATGAATCATAAATAATATAATAAATGATCACCAGAGATTTTGAATTCTTTTAAGTTTACTTTGAGATATTTTACTGTGTATATAGACTAATTAATAATATTTTATTAGTTATTTTTTGAGTTTATTTTTTGAAAAATAAATAAAATTAAGAAAAAAAAATTTCAAATAAAAATATTGTTATTATTTTTGACAGATTATAAATTTTATCTTCTCTTTTGTTTTTATATCTTTTTTGTTTCAAAAAATAATTAATAAAATAACACTAATTATTCTTTGGGTATCATAATTTTTTTTTCTTTTATATTTGCGTGTTTCTCGTAATGTTAACCTGCAAAGGAATTAATTTTATAGTATTTAAGCGTAACTATCTATATTTATTTTATTTTATAGAAGAGGAACACTAAAATGAGATAAATTAATTTTATAGTATTTAAGAGTAATTAACGATACTTACTCTAAAAAAGAAAAACAATAAAATAAGAGAAATAAAAAATTTAAATATTTTTATTGTTTTTTAATTTGTCCAGATGCGACTCTCTCTTTTAGTTTGTATTTATTGTTTTTTTAAAATTAACTCATAAAATAAATATTTAATAATTACTTAAATATTTTAAGATTTCTTACATTCTATGGAAAGATTATAACATTACCTGCTCAAAACATTTTTTTAAATCTTAAAACTATAAGGATTAGAATATTAATCCAAATTTACCAAAATTTTATTTCCAAGACCTTGAAAACAATTTAAGCCAAATTAGAATGTGACTTGTAAATCTTGAAGGTACTGTTCTTGAAACTAACCCATTATAGTTTCAGATCCGGCCCGGGTTCATGGTTTTGATCGGACACCAGATTATTCAGGTTAATTTTTTTTAAATTAAAATAACACCGTTTTAATAAAAAAAATCAAAAGTTAATGAGTTATAATTGAGTTTTTGATCAAGTATTGCTGAATTAATCAAGTTATTTTTTTTATTTCTTTTTTAATTTAGCCCGACTTCAATCCTGAATCGATCAAGTCTCAGGTTAATTCGTTGGATAGGGCTGAGTTTCGCAACCATGTAACCCACACAGAGTAATTAAAATATTATGTAAATATCATATAATATCGAATAAATACAATTCCATTAATATTTTTTCATAAATATCAGCCTCGTCCTTCATGATCAGTCACTCAACCAAGCCAGCAAGCAGTTGAAAAAAGCACGATTCGGATTCGAAACGTGAAAGCGAGTAACCGACGCCACGGGATTAGATTTTCGCTATATATTTAAAATATCAACAACGATCAAATACCTCTCTCACTTTCCACCTGTTGAATCAGATTCTCCGGTATTTCCTTTCATTTCCTTTCAAAATCGAATCAATCACACTAACATCTCTTCTCTTAATGTTCTTGAATTGATAAATCTCTTTCTATTCCTCTAAGATCGTTCTGTAATACTGTGATTGCAGGTAGATCTGATTAAAATGAAATGCTATTTTTTTATGAGGTTCAGATTTCTAACTTTCTTTTATTTATCTATTGAATGTTGTTGCAGTGAATTTGAGGAGAAAAATTGAAGATGGAGGCTTCAGCTGGTCAAGGAACTGTTTTTGCACCATCGTTGGAAGGAATGAAGCATGTCAGATCCGATAACGGAGAAATACTCACTAAACCTTTCTTGGACGTCTGCAAATTGATTTTGCCTGTTATTGGTCCGTTCCTTTTTTTTAATTATTTAATTACTACTATTAATTTCACATTCTCGTGTTTTTAATTCTGGATCTCTTTACAAGTTACTGAACTGTTTTTTAATATGTTATTAATTTAGACTGATCCCTAGTTAAAGATATACTTCCTATTGTGATGTTAGATTCAGAGTCTGTTTGTCATTATTCAAAAATTATTTTTCTATTTTTAAAAATTACTCGTGAAAAAAAAAGTTTAGTTAGAATTATGTTCGTCAAAAAATGATTCATAGTGACTTTTTTGAACAAGGAAGGTTGTACAAGTTAGAATTTAAGTCAAAATTTTGTAAAAACCTTTTGATTTAAGTCGAAAATTATTTCTAACCAAACATATGTATGACTTTTCTTGGAGTCAGAAGTTAAAAAAACAACTCGAATCAATTTGCAAAAGTTATGCCAAGCGGTTGCTTAATTTCTTATTTCCTTTACGAGATTCTTCACCATAATAATTTTATTTCTTTTGAATTATCATATCCTCTCCCATTATCCAACTACTAGATGCTTGGTCGCAAATTCAGTCCTTCATTACTTCTGATGACAGATAAGTTTGGAGCTGCTATGGCCCTTGTAAAATCTGATATCGGTGGTAACATAACGGTAAGCATTTTTGCTTCTTATCTGCTTGTTTATATAAGTTATGCTGTCTGCATATGTGGATTGATAGAATATGTCTTATCATAATGAATGACTGTGAGTAAATTGTGAGATCTCTATTTCCCCTACTGTTTCTGTTGATTTGCATATCTATGAAACTCGTATACTTAGGTGGTTCATAAACAAATAAATAGATAATAAATTTTGAAGCATAATTGTTGTTTCTCTCTCTCTCTCTCTCGCTATTTTTTCTTCTTCTTCTTAAATTGCCTGTCATTGACATTTGAGCAGTGTGCAGCTTATACATTCCGTCACCATACCATTTTCTTTATCACATTTGATTGTGATTTGGCTCTTTTCTATGTTCATGTTCAATACTGATTTAACTGAAACTATATAATTCTTGGTTTTCACTTGTAGAGATTGGAAACCAAATATCTGTCAGATCCATCTAAATACAACCAATTTTACACTATGGTTCAAGAGGAGGTTGATGCTAAAACAGCAAAAGGATCATCAAGTTGTGCCAATGGTCTTCTTTGGCTGACCAGGTAGATACTACATAATGTTCGCAACACAATTACTTTCTCCATTCTTTTCCTGTATTTTATTTTGTCATTGGCATGCATATTGTCACGATGGACTATTCTGCAAGAGGGTCAAAGGACTTTTGGAGCATGTTGATCATCACAGAGTTTGATGCAAGAAAGTTATTGTAGGAAAGATTACCGTGAACCTTTATACATCTGATTTCCTTAAAATCATATCTTATATGAAAATTTTAAACTTTGAATGTCTCATTGAACTGCCTCAGTGCATAGTTTTCAAGTGGTGAAAGTGTGTAAGATCAAATGCAGGACAAGAAATAGGATTAAAAAGCAAATAATCTTGGGCTTTTGAGTTTTCACTAGAAAACAATCTTGGCATACCAGAAAAAGTAATTTATATGCTCTTTGTGAATGGCAGTCATTGCTTATAATCTTTGATCAAGGAATTTAAAATTATATAGTCATGTTTTTTAATATTCTTGGTGATCCTCAGAGCAATGGATTTCCTGGTGGAACTTTTCCGGAATTTACTTACACATCCAGATTGGACAATGTCACAAGCCTGTACAGATTCCTATGGCAAGACACTGAAAAAATTTCATGGCTGGCTTGCCAGTTCAAGTTTCACTGTATGTCTGTCTCTGATCTATTTAGTTCTATCCTAGTATTTTCTTTATATGAGTGGAAACTATATGCAAAGTTCTTTGCTTCATGTTGACCTAAACAAGACGATGGAAACTCTGAACTGATTTGATTGTTTCTTGAATTACATTTTTGAAAATTATCTTGGACTATAGCAAACTATAGCAAACCCTGGATATAATGAGGGAGCATTTTGTTTGTCTCAGTTTTATGAGAAAATGGAAGCCATTATTGCAGCTATGCAAGATTTTCTGAGTCCATAGTGCAGAAGCTTAGGCAATAAGTTGGACTGTCATTTTATTCCCCGTAGCTTCACTAAAATATTGACCATGTTTTGTAAATTAGTTAGACTCTGGTGTAGGGTTTGCTAAATTAGTTTTTGAAACATTCTGGTGTAGGGCAAGCCAAATTAGTTTTTAAAAGACTCTGGCGTAGGGCAAGCCAAATTAGTTTTTGAGACTTGTTGACTTAATGAATACTGGATTACAGATTGCCATGAAGCTTGCTCCAGATAGGAAGAAGTTCATGGAAGTAATAGCTGGCACAGGCGATGTTGCTGCTGACATGGAGGAATTTTGTACAACCTTTCCTCCATTTCTTGAAGAGAATCACAAGTTCCTGGTAAGATGGTTTTGTAACTGAATTTCCGAGATACCCAATGTCTTTGTAACTGCTTAATCTAGGATGCAATAAGTCCACCTTTGACATTTGTGACAAAGGCCAAATATGGGCAAACTCTGAAAACTGGGAATTTCTGGGGCGCGAGGCAGGAGGAAGGGGCCCGGAAAGTCTAGTGGGCTAGCTGGGAGGCTTTCTGTTTGTTTTCTTTAGGCTGTAGCACCATAATTCTAAAATGTCACGTTATACTTGCTTGCTAACCGCTTCTAATTTGTTGATGCAGGCTAGTGTTGGTCTGGATGATATGAAAGCTTCATAATTGAGGAGTTCCTTCTGATGCCTGCCAGTGGTTTTGGTTCTTTTCTCCCTATTGATTTGGCTTCAAAAACTTTAGACGGGAGAAATAATTAGCCACTTCAAAATTTACAGCTATACAACTCTTCTATTCAACCTTTTCTGTGTAACTTGTGTTATGACATGCTCACTCTTTTCTTTTAGTCTTTGCTCTCTACCTTTCTGAATGGTTCAGAACAAGTCACACATGGCGCACTTAGCCCATATGTTGGAGAGTGGGTTGCGTCCGCAAACCCATTCCCTTTGCCTTCCTCTTCGGTCTTGACCTTGCAAAATTGAAGCTTCACATTTGGTTCTGTTTAAAATTCAGTCCTCGAAACTCAAAACTCGAAACCTTGATATTTGTTTTAGATCAATAAAGCTGTATTTTATATTATCTAATCAAACATTAATTTTTTTCCATCGACATTCCAAGATTCCCATATATAAGCAATCAAAATAAATTATTAAGTCAAATTCCAAATAAAATTAATGTGAGATAATCAAATTAAAAAAAAAGTAGAGTGGTAAAAAAATGGGGCTGAATATTTTCTTCTGCCCATTCAATTCAGCTTCCGATTCCAAACAAAAAAAAAGAGGTTTTGTATTTGTCCAATCCAGTCCTTAGATGTTTTAAATTAATTAAATTTTATATAATTTGGCTAAAGTGAGCATTAACCAAGTCACATAGATTTTTTTGACACGGCGAGATCCTCTAACTTAGGAAGTGAAAACAAAATACCAAGTCTAATCTTGAATAAGTGAAATATAAAAAAAAAACAAATAAAAAAAATTGAGGGACAAAAGTAAAAGATAAAAAAAAGGATAAAATAAAGAGAGAAAATGATTATTATTACAATTCATACTGTTTTCTCTCGTGCTACAAGACTTTTGCCAAACCTCTTAGTATGTTTTTTTTTTTAATTTAATTTAATCTACTCTTAATTTGAATTGATCAAGTCCTCGTACTCCTATCTGCCTTCGGCAATGTACAAAAGTAGTCCTATTAAAAGTAATTAATGATTTCAAATTAAAAAATATATGTACTATTTATTTTGGTTCTTGATCATTCTTAAAAAAAAAAAAATAGAGATAATGATTTTATTTTTATTTGTTTTTCATGTATGTTTAGTAGTGTGTTAGTGGTTGCTTTTTAAATAACTTTTCGTATCGAAATATATGCTAATTATATTTTTTTTATTTTTTTAAAATTATTTTTGATATCAGCACATTAAAACGATCTAAAATATATAAATTATATTAAATTTTAATAAAAAAATTAATTTTTTTAGGAATTCCCAAGCGGTTTCGCTGATGTGTCAATAGAGAGGAGTAACAGAAGGAACCAAGAGCAAGTAAGAACCATAACCGTTTTTCCCGGGATTTTATGGAAAGGAAAGACAGGTCACAAAAACCCACCCAAATTTAGTCGGCTTGCCTTTCTGGATATTTGGCCTAAAAAATAGGGTATCTACTGGTTTTGATTGACGGACAATGGGAATTGAAAACGCGTCCTTGAAAACAAAAAATGATGCGTGACTCTACACATTTCGGAGATTTCCCAGTTCATACTCTCCCTCCTCTTCTTGATTGGAGACAGAAGTTAACGATCAAGATTTTACATCCATCCCCCCCACTTGGATTTTATATCAGACAGGGCTGAGGGATGGCATCTTCTTCCTTGGACCCAAGCTGTGTGGTTTTGGTTTGAGAATGTTTGATGTGCGATCACTGGCATTGCCGCAGCTACCATGGGATCGTCTTGACTTCTTTTTTTTCGTTTTCTTTTCCCCCAAGGTGCGGTTTTCTCTATAGAATGTCCACATTCTCTGTTTCAATTGAAGTTTTCTTAATGTTTATTTTGTTCTTAACTACCTTGATTATTCCTAGTCGTCATGAATCTCTCTTGCGATCCTTGTTGAGTTGATGGATTTGAATTTTGCTTTAGGGATGTTTGTTTTAGAATATATATCGCCTTATGGAAACAAATTTTGAAATGTTTAAAGACGGTTTTTTGAAATATAAATAGATGTCAGATTATTAATTTCAATTCGCAAGGATTTAAGATGGCGAGGAGATTCTTCCTTGTTTCGGTGAATTCTTATGGGAATACACAGGATATTGAGATTGGAGAAAAGCTTAAGAATTTTCTTCTGTCAGCTTTGCTGACGTATATCCTTGTTTTTCTCCTTTTTTCAAGCACAGAAGCAATATTTCAACAAGCGAAGCAACCTTGCTGGCGCAGCTAAATTGCCTGGCTTGGCCAAAATGACAACCAAAGTGAAAGGTCTTTTGAGAGGTCTAAGATACATTTCACAAATATTTGGTATGAGCAGCTTTCCCCTCCTAAAAGAAAGTATTGTTTCAGAACAAATGATATTGCAGCTTCATATTGCATCAATATGCATTTGATATCAGCATGCAGCATTCTTCTAATTCTGCTATGTCCTCACCAAAGATATTGCTAGCGTTTTCAGATTGCTCGTATTCCAACATTTAATTGGACACGTATAAGCAGCAGTAGCACTGTACTATGCCTGTTGTCATCAATCGTTTCTCCAATTTTGCAGATGAAAAGGAACAAGAAATGCAAATTGGATTGCCTACTGATGTAAAGCATGTTGCTCACATTGGATGGGATGGCCCGTCTGCAAATGCACCAAGCTGGGTACGCCAATGAGTTTCTTTTTTCTTTGCCTCTTAAGGTCGTAGTTATCTACGAAGATGATCTTGGTTGCTTAAGTCTCCTATATAGATAGGCAGTCCCATTTGATGCACCTTTTGCTATATACCCTGCCTCACATTATCAGCTATGTCTCCATTCCATCAGTCATCATTGAGATTTAGACCAAAAAATCTTGACCCCTACCTGCTCCCTTGAAGAACTTACGATAGGTATTGCTCCATCCCAGTGCTCAAATAGACTTTTTGATGTGAAACAATTCCCTACATGTGCAGATGAATGAGTTCACCTCGCCTCCAGAAATTTTAAGTGGGACTTCAAATTCTACAGAAGTGAAGAGCCTTTCAACAGATTCAACCTTGGAAGGTTTGCTTTTCCCTGATGATCATGGATCTATGTTTTTTTTGGATTAAGACGTGTGCAATGTTCTCCAAATCTTCTATTCTGTTGCTGAGGAATTATGGAAAAAATGTAGTTTGCTGATTCTGCATTGTTTTAATATACACAGGTCAAACTGAAAAGCCGAAGCATAGTTCGAGGCTCTCATCGGGTAGTGCTAGCTCACTTTTAAATTCCCCAGACCGAAGGAGTACCGACTCATCAAAGCACTCCAGGCGCCAAGCGTCTAGCAGTACTGGCTCACCTTTAAATTCCCCCAGTGGCACTGATGCGCCAAAGAGTTCTTCTAGGCGTCACCGCTCTTCAAACAAGTCAATGGGCTCTCCAAGGGAAGAATCATCAGGGAGCAGCCGAACCTCAAGACGACACAAGACCTCAAGTCTTGGTGCTGAATCGCCTATTCAAGACCAGCCCACCATCCCAAAGCATTCTCGTGGAAGAAAGTCCAAGGGATCATCAAGATCAAAAGAAAAGAACTCTTCAAACGAAGCGCTTCCTTTCTCGGATCCTGGACCTGGAGGGTCTGAGTCTATACATGGAAGGAAGAACACTGCAAGCCAGCTAAGTTCTGTTTTGGAAGCATATGAAGAAGAGCGATGAAAGGAATGCGAGGATTTGTATGTCAGAGATTTAATGTTATGTGCATTAAAGTGTCAACTATAATTCAATTTGTCTTGAATTTGCTTTTAAATTTTCTCTTCATATACATGTCTATCTTGAATTTGCTTTTAAATTCTCTCTTCATATAGTTACAAGTCTATCTTTCATAGAGAAAAGTCAAAAGCTTGTGCTTCAGCTTTATTGCTGATTTATTACATGTAAAAAATAAAATAGCTTACAGTTAAGAAGCTAAAACTAGCAAACTCAACTTTCCCTGTTGGCATATAAAAAAGGAAACATGGATATACTTTTGGCGTACCCTATAAACGGTGGCAAAAAAGAATCCGCCTCCCGAGACCATTGCTCAGGTATTCCTGTTTCATTGTGAGTTTTATCCAATCTAGTAAACCCTAAAATAAAATACCATTTAATAGAAAAATAAATCTGAAACTACCATTTAGATAAAAAGAACCTGAAGGCATCTGCAATGCTACAATTAACACATTTCTTACTTGAGAAATAATGAGAAAAAAATTAGAGCAGCAGAAAGAAAGAAGAGGAACGATTAACAAAAAATACCCCGACAGAAAACCAAACTCACATATTGACAACAAATTTACATTTAAAATCCAGTAAGAGTACATATGCATAAATACTCAATGCATCAGATACACACACCATGGCTACTAGTGCCTTTGAAGAGTAGCGAAGGGAGTAGAGTTCAGGTGTGCAGCTAGTTTGGGAGATAAATCAGAAACTTGATGTGACAAGCAAGGCATAGGGGTGAGTGGTAGCTTATTTTCCAATGGAGTCAATGGAAGAGGGGTTGATGGGAGCTGATTCGAATCTTGGGTTCCCTTGGCTGGTCGCAAGCAAGCCAGATAGCCATGGGATTGGTAGTTGCAAATGGGGAGTTTGATGGCCTGTACTGTTGATTCTTTCTCTTTTGGAACTGGTGCTCCAGTAGGATCCTGCACATATATATAGCATCCCATAAGAAAACAGCAGCAAGTAAAAGCAAACACAAAGAGGCGGTTTATCTTGTTTAAAGGAGCTAACTAAAGGAGGATAAAACCTTACCCCAAGCACAAGAAAAGTGAATGCTTGATTGTCTGCAGCAAGATAGATTTCGATCAGCTTCCGCAGGTCAGCAAGTGTGGCATCCTTCAACACCTTAAGTGTGGTGATGAAGTTACCACTGTTTCCTTTAGAAGCTTCCCATTTCACATGCACTTCAATCTGTGAATCAGTAATTTTTACTGAAGGGTTGTAGTTCTCCTTTGAAGCCAATGCCATCATGTCAGACAGATTTTTCCCACATTCTATCAAAGGCACATTTTTCTGGAGCGGTGAGTTTTCCTTGTTCGAAATTTTTTGAGTAGAATCCTTGCCGACAGTCAAAATTGGAGATGGTTGAGGATCAGTATCTGCAACCCTCTTTTTTGCAGGTATTGGAGTTCTGAATTGTTGGCAAAGCTCTCTGTTATTCCCACAAAGTGTAAATATGTTCTGGATTCTTAATCGTCTAGAAGAGGCTGAATCTTTCACATTCTCATACTCATTTACTGGTTCTGAAACTGAGTGCGAATCTTTCACATTCTCATACTCATTTAATGGTCCTGAAACTGAATGCCTATCTTCTGAACCATCCTTGAGTGCCTCAAACTTCAGAGGAGAAGATATCAAGGAGCCAGCACCAAAATTGATCCCTGGACTAGACACATCAACAATCCTCGTCACCTCTATTACTTCTTTCTCCACCTCTTCATCTTCAACTTTATTTTTGTGTTCTTCCTCCTCTTCTACCTCTTCCTCCTCAAACACAGTGCTAAGACAAACTTTATCTCCATTATCAACCACCTGATTCAAAGTACTAAAATGAGGATAACTCGACAAGCTTTGGGTTTCAATGACGCTAGATTGATGAGCAGATGCGCCAACAAATCTCACATCACGAACAAATGCTTCTTGATCACCCATGTCTAAATCCATCGATTTCACCATCCCTGGGTCCTCATCAGCATAAACCCCCAGCAGCCTTCTGGCAAAGCTGCAGCCATCAATGTCCCTTGGACCATTCTCATCACCATTTTCATCCCTTGAACGACATAGCTCAAATTCAACTTCTTCCAAGCGCCTTCTCAGCATCTCAACTTCCTGCTGCTGTTGAAGTATCTTCTCTTCCATTCTCCTCCTCTCCATCTCCACAAACTCTTCAGCCATTCTTTGGCACTCCTCCAACTTCTTTTCCAACTGAAGTTTCAGTATCTCTGTACGCTCATTCACTTTTAGGTTTATCTCCTCTTCACTTGCTTGAGATCCCTTCTCTTCAATAAGTGCTCTCAGCACAGCAACTTCTTCTTCTTTCTTCACTAGCTGTTTGTGAGCATCATTTCTCTCCTTTTCTCTGAGCTTGTTCTCCATTTGTAGTTTGTAGATAAACTGGTCCATAGCTGCTATCCTGGATCCTAAGATGCCCACAGAAGAATCTTCAGCACCAAGTTTATCCTTAATTGGCGTATGAGGACCACGGACAATACATTTCGCTTTTGCTCCATATTCAAGCGTGCAGATTGTCTTGTGTATTTCTTTTGGGTCTGGGCTTGCACACAGAATCATCAAAATTTTTGACTTGTCATCTTCGAAAGAATCCTGAAAAATAAGGAACAGGAAAACCTGATAAAGCAGAGTTTAAACAAGCTACATAACATGACATAGTTGTAATCAACATGAATTGGACATTACTTGGAGCAGCATAGTTAACTTGCTATCTCTGAAAGGTACATGAGAATCTCCATTAGCAATAGATTCAACAACTCTCTTTAATGCTATATTCCCTTGGTTGATCTTCGCAGTCTGTCATTAAAAGAAGCACAAAATCAGCTTTCCTTTTTAATGCCAGGACACAGAAAAGAGGGAAAAATGAATTCCCAAAAATTCACCTGCATTTTAGCTTCAAAACCACTTTGCCCAGCTTGGTCAATATTTTCTGAACCTGCCATATCCACAAGCATGAGTCGGCCTCCTACAGTCGGGACATCAAGTATTATCTGTGCAAACATGCAATTGAAATGTTGTGTCAATCTCAATAAACAACACTACTTTTTCAATGGTTTCACTTTTTTTATCCAAGTCAGTTTTAGAGGAGCCATACCATGCAGTGACTCCTAGAACTTCGCTCATTACAAAGCGTGCTCTTAATTATCCTTCGCTTCTCAACTTTCTGAATCTCTTTTGAAATCTTCCCAGCTTCATTTCCAGAGATAAAAGTCGCATTTTTAGCCTTCTTTCCCATCACTTCTAGTCTTACCTGCAAAAAATGATGACAGCAAAAAATGATGACAGCAGCATAATCTTCCCATCACTTCTATCATAATACCCTAATCAAAATATGAACAGCAATATCTACTCAAAATTAAGCAAATCAAAACCGAATTTTAATCCCAACAACACAGCAGCTGAAGCAAACTAATTAACAGAGAATTCAATGGAACTTGTTGAAAAGTTTACCTTGTATCCACTGCCACTCTTAGGCCACCCGATTCCAATTCCTCCCCCACCATTAGTCGACAAAAGATCATAAATTTCTTCATTATAAATCTCTAAAACTGTAACTTGCACAAAAGTACCAAGTTGTAGCTTCTCCCCTTCACCCCCTTCACTTCCCTCTTCTCCTTCTCCTAAAATACCTTTCAAAGACCGATAAACAATGCCTGGCTGCTTCGAGCAACCAAACATTGTATGACTTTTCCCAGAACCAGTAGGACCATACATCATTATTGTGCATTTTGCACCCAATTTAACCCCATTAATCCTCGACTCCACGAACTTCTTGTAAAAGGAATCAAGGTCTTCTTCTTCAGAGAAAGAGACCCCATCGAAGCTGAAGTCTCGGTACCCAATGTCAGCACGGACACGAAGAGTGTTGTTCTCGGGATTTACTTGCAAGATCGAAGTGGGTTTCTCTTTTCTCTCAGGATAATCTCGTATCCTGCTAATCACTTCAATGGGGTGGTCTTGAGGGGTCTCTTTGATGGTGTAGTTAGGGTTTGGAGATGGGTTCGGGTTTGGAGTTCTTGTTGAAGAGAAATTTATCCTATGTTTTGACTGAGGAGTCTTTACGACGTGTGGGTGATTCGATTTAGAAGAAGAGGAAGAGGAAGAGGGTGTAGGGGCCATTGTGTTTGTTTTAAGGGAAAGACAAGAATTTTATGGTCTGCAGCTGGTTTTTTTATGGGTTTTCTTTCAAGACTAGACTGTGAACTCTGTTTTTAGAGAGATAGAGAAATATTGACATTCGATCTTGATCTTGTAAGATAGATGCAGGGAGAGAGAGAGATAAAGAAGAGTTGTTGAAATTGAAATTAGGGTTTTTCATGTTTGAAATTGAATATAGCCGTTATGGTTTCTAACGTCTATTTCTGTGCTGGGACGCTTCTCATGTGAACTGTCCCAGCCACTTGAGAGGCATGCCTTTGCATCATAACACCTCTTATGAATTAATTAATTTGAGTTAATTAATTTATTTCTAGAAAATGAATTCGGTCCCTTTATTGGGGAGGTTATTCATCGGAGCCAGTTGGCCCACATTTGGTCAGATTGGGTGTCAATTGATCAAATCTAAAACATAGGGGGGTAAGATGACCATTTGTAAATTTACAAGTCAAGATTTTACAATCTTACATTGCTGCCTCTTCCTCTTCCCTGCGGGATTTCCCCCCCGTGGTTCGTGTATTCACAAATTAACAGAAAGCACTAACACGTGGAAGACAACTTTACATGTACAGAAACCTTGAATGAATCTCACGGAACGTTTAAGAATTAAGACACTGTACAAGAAGGAATTTACGAGATCACAAAAACTCGAAGCTCTCCTCTTGTCACACGGGTATCAACTTCAAGGTAAGTAACTTCAAACTCACCACTTCCAGTATTAGATGTGATAAGTTCGAGGAATCTGGAATTCGAGGTTACTTCTAATGGCGGAAGATGTGATAAGGTCCCAGTTGTCTTAACAGTAGTTTTCTCGAAGCATTCGTCTTGGTTTCTAGTTCGTAGGAAAAGAAGAAATAATAACAGTAACGAGAGTAACAACCAAATATAAAAGGGATGAGTGAATGAGAATGGCCAACCTATGAGCTCAAATTAGCGGGCCAAAGTGGCAGTCACTTCAACAGATTGTAGGGGCCATGGAGCTCCTAATTCAAGCTCTACGATGTTGTCGAAATCTTTGCCTTGGACATCGATTCGTTGGAATACCTAATCAAGAAACCATTTAAAAGCCAGGAAAAACCCCCTAAGAAACCAGTAATTTAGGGCAGATTACACCTTGTAAGTGTTGCTTATGCATCCAACAAAAACGTGAGCCGAAATGATTCCGACACTTCCAACTTGACTGTCATCACAGTTAATACAAAGTTAGTTTTTCTTTCTTTGTTTCTTTAGATCAAACAAATGTAGATAAGTCTTCACGCTAGAGAAGTAAAATCATTTGGACGGGCATTCACAGCATGCAAGAAGTAGCCTGTCATGTGGCAGGCCATCTACCAGACTTATGGGGAGCAGCCTTCCAGTGGGAGGTCCAGGACGACTTCCACCTAGGGTGAGAATGCACTGCTACATATAAGCTTCCATCTCCCTTGCAGCTTATCGATATCATTTGAGAGATCAACGAGCCCTCCCACAGCTTCAAGCTGCTTGGCAGCAACATCTGCCTTCAGTTGATCATCTTCACTAGCAGCAAAACCTCTGTTCAGGCCAGAAACAGCACTCTGCATTCAATCAACCATATCTGTCATGATAAGAATATTCAAGAAATATAGAATGAACACCCTACAAGGGAGAATATAAGTTCTGCTTGTCCACATTGGCACATTGGCATTCTAGCATTTATAACTTGGAAGATTCAAGATTCTGTCATGTACCAAATTAAAAGGGATTCAAGTTTGTGCCCTATATTTCAGATGTTGTAGAGATGAGTCCATAGAATAAATTATGAGGTGGTACGAACGCATACAAAATTTTTTGACTAAAACATAAGGGTTTGAAAACTAATGTAAGAGATTCTAGGAACTAAACATTTACATCAATTATTCTTCGTGTTCCATGACCATAAAAAAAATATTTTGTACATAATCCAGTATTATAAAATTCTTTTGGAAGCTCCTAACAGGACACAAGCAGCCCCTGTTTCCCTGTTAAGTGTCTCTAGCTGCAGTCATCTAGTCAACAGCACCATCATGTTTTCCTAATAACATATTTGAATCTCACAACCCTCCAATTTGAAAGAGAAACATGCAGATGTCATTTATTATGGGGAAGACCTACAGTACAGCTTCCATTCCATAGCATTTGCACCGCAAAATGTTGCTAGTGAAGATACTTATGTTTCAGAATCTTGATTCTAGAGAGAAACAGAGGTAAGCAGCTCTCATTCACAGAGAAAATGAGATTGCTGGTTTTCCTGGGTCTAGAACAGGAACTTCATCAAGAGCTGACCTCAAAACAACACTTCTCTGTAGATGGTTTATATAAGAACCGTCATGTCCAATTCGAGTTACATGTGGGGTCAGTGAAGTTCTTTTTACAGTGTGGACTTTGATGGGAAGTTTACATTTTACAGAAGAGGAGGAGGAGAGAAATGCTGAAGGGTAAAGTAGGAGAGCATACAGCTGCCATGTTTCTTTCGTTTTCTTTTTCTTCTTAAGAGAAAGGAGGAGGGAAAGAATTATGCGAGGACCAACCATGTCTGTGCAAGAGAAGAGAAGTGATTCTTGTTTTTTCTATGATTTTGTTTTCAAATTTTCTAATCAAGTCTTTTATTTATTTATTTAAGTATATGTCTATTTTTTCTTTTCAATTAGGTGTCTCTATTTTTATTTTTAATTTTCTATTACTTTGTATAATTACAGGATAATTAAGTAATAAAATAAATCATTATAATTTAATAATTTGTAATTTAAATGGACTATATCTTTGTATATAAATTACTTTTAAAAGTTTTTTTTATTTGAAAATATATTAAAATAATAATATTTATTTATTTATTTTAAATTTAATTTTCACATCAATACATTAAAATAATAAAAAATAATAAAAATTTATTTAAAATTAAAAAATAAAAATGTTAAAATATCGCACCAAACAACTTAAAAATTGCTTGGCAGTGATGTTTTCGTTCTAAGGGCCACGTGGGATCTTGGATGGCGAAAGATAGATGGTATTGGACCCCCTATTTCGTCAAATGATAGGGCAGAATTTTTAGTATTAATACATTAAAATAATAAATAATATAAAAAAATATTAATTTAAAATTAAAAAATGAATGTCTTTAAAAACCATAATTAGACATAACATGATGTCAAACAGTCCCTTAATATTTGGATTTTTCCTATCAATTATGCTATCACGACGAACCCTAATCCACGACCAAGCAAATTGTAAGCACGACGAGATTGGACTTTCCAAAAAATCTAGTTGCATTGAGTTAAACCACACGTATAAATGTATGTTTGTTAATATAGTACATGTTTTCCTTTTAAAATAAATTAAAATATGTTTTAAAATTTTAATTTTAATTTTAATAATAATATGTTAAAATCATTAATAAATAAATAAATATAATAATAATAATAACAACAACAATAAAACAACATCAACTTCAATTTAATTTTTTTTAAATGAAATGCATTTTTATAACACACATAAAAACACTCTCAAATATCATTTATATAAAAACTAAATGTATTTTTTTCTTCTCTCCTAGTTTATTTAAAAAGTTTTTTTTGTTGTTTTAAAATGTATTTGAAATTGTAGTAAAATATTATTGTTTAAAATTTATTTTTGCTTGAAAATATATTAAAATATTTTTTATTTTTTAAAATTTATTTTTGATATCTTAATATTAAAATAATTAAAATATATAAAAAATTAATTTAAAATAATAAATAAATTAATTTAAAAGAATGATTATATATATATATATATATATATATATATATATATATATATATATATATATATATATATATATATATATATATATATATATATATATAGCTTCAATCTTCCATGGAGAGCACAGCCATTTCGTATCATCTCCAAGACGTCCACTCACAACCACAACCGTTCTTTCATTACAACGTTGAATGTTCTCATTCAGAAACAAATTTCAATTTTGAAAACTAATACCTTTTAAGTAAAACACAACAGATCACTATAAAGTAATAATAGTTATTAAATTAATCATGATTAGTGAATCTAAAACTTGATTAAAGTTGGGTTTTATTTTGAATTATTTAAAATTTTCACTCAATTAAATATGATTAACTCAAAGGATTGATTCAAAAACCAATTGATCTTATTAAATTCAAGTGAGTTAATTTAAAAAAAATAAAAATAAAATAATATTACTTTAAATAAAACAATTGACTTAAATTTATCAAATAACTTTCTATTAACCTAGTACTCCAATAACTCAGGCAATAAGTCCCTGTCTTATAACCATGATATAAATAAAATAAAACGCACAACCCCAAGAAATTTATTTTATTTGAAAAATCTAAATTAGATGCATTTCCCGCTCAGAGCAACCCCTCCCCTGCGAGAGAAGTCCATAAAATCTATATCATATTATTATAATTGCGTAGATCCATTCCTTCTCTCTCGTTTTCGTCTAATAAATCCTCTTCCTCACACAAAAATTAATTACATAACCCTAAACATCCGTAATTAATCTATCAAACCTCTTCAATCCATGTCGGCCTCCTCGGCTCGTCGGTTAAAAGGCCGAAATGGCGTCGCCGACGCCACAGCAGCTCCAAAACCAACCAAAGCCCTAACTCCAATCTCAATCTCAGATAAAAACCCTAATTCCACTACTAAAAGGTCGCTCTCCGGCAAAGAGAACCCCGCCAGACCCAACTCTCGGGCCCAGAAGTCCGCAATTCGGCCAGTGCCACGTGTTGACAAGGCTGCTGTAGGAGATGGCAGCGAAGGGCGCATGCGGTGGTCGACGTCATCGGCCCCAAGAGGTAGGAGTCCAAGCCCTTCTGAATTTATTAGGGGTTTTAGGGATTCTAGGGTTTCCACAGGGGAGAGTGATAATCGAGTGGTGTCGAGAGCAGAGAAGAGTGGGATTAGGGGTTTGAAAGAAAATGGTGGGTTTAGTGGGGAGTTGAAGAAAAGGAATGGACTTTGCAAAGGGAATGATTTGAGAATATTAGAAAGTAAAAAACAGTTACGCGGGCTTAAGGTTTTGAATGATAACTGTAATAAAGAAGTTAACTTGCGAAAATCAAGAGAGTTTGACTCAAATTTAGATTCAAAAGTTGCAAATGGTGGTAAATTTGATAAGGTATATGTTGATAAATCTGGGTCTGAGGTTAAATTTGACAGCTTTAAAGACTCTAGTGAGAAATCTTATAGTAAAGGTATGGTTTCGGAGAACTTGAAAGAGAAGGGTTTGAGCGATGAAGGGAAAGGAAGCAATGCTGGTGTTAAATATCCAAGCAAGCTTCATGAGAAATTGGCTTTTTTAGAAGGGAAAGTGAAGAGGATTGCATCGGATATAAAAAAGACCAAGGAAATGTTAGATATGAATAACCCTGATGCATCCAAGGTGATACTATTGAATATTCAAGATAAAATTTCAGGTATTGAGAAGGCAATCGGAAACGATGCTGGTAGCAGTTCATCAAAAAGTAGTGGGAATGATACTGGAACAATTGTGGTTGTAGAGAAGAATGAAATTGAGAAAGTTGAGAATGTGAAGAGCCAAGCTAAAGGGTTGAATACTGAGGAACTTGAAGAAAGACTCATTCCTCATCATAAGTTGCTTAGAAACCGAACATCGCTGAAGGCACCGATGGCAAGTTGTCAAAGTCATAATGTATCTAATGCTGATGAGTATGGCTGTGAGTTAAAGGTGGAAGAGAAGTTGTCGAGCCCTATTGAAGAGAATCCAATAGCACTCGAGTTTTTGGATTCCCTTAGTAAAGAGAATGGTAAAGTAATCGTGAGGGATGCCAAGGTCGATCTTGAGTCTTTTGAGGTTCAAGAAATGGGTGATGGTTCAGCTTCAGGAAACCAAGACTCTTCAAACATGTTCAATCCCAAGTGCGAGGAGGACCTTCTTCTTACAACTGACGAAACACTTGATGAGTTTGATGATCAGGAAAATAGAAATACATTCATAATTGGCGAGGAAACCGAAGATACTTGTGTCTATCAGGTGAATGAAATAGGCACCAAAAGTTCAACAGGAGGATGGTTTGTGTCAGAGGGAGAGTCAGTTCTTACTCATGATGATGGGTCCTGCTCTTTTTACGATATTGCTAATTGTGAGGTACGGACCAGAACTATTTATTTCTGTTTGGCATTGAACTTCCATTTTTCTTTGAGCTTTTACAGATCAGCATCCCAAGTTTTCCTTGACACGCTTCTGTTTATTTTTGAATTTTCAATGAAAGACTTCGATAGAAAGCAAAGATGAGTTTTTAACTGTCTTGAGTGTCTCTTGCATGTTTCCTTTCCTTCCCATGAAGAATTTAATTGATTTGTTTCTGATTTTCTTTTTGGATAAGATAGATTCGCTTTTGACAATTTATCTAGCTTGTAGAATTTTATGTTTAATATCTCTCTGTCACTCTAACTCCAAAAATGTTTGTGCGAACAAACATACAGATAATGTGTATTGTCATAAACTTCATGAGCAGATTGATGCACAATATGAAATAATCAAACCAGTTGCATTTTCTTCAAGATTTGTTTGTCCACTGATGATTCATAATTGTTTCAGGGGAAGGCTGTATACAAGCCCCCAGCAGGAGTCTCGCCTAATATATGGAGAGATTGCTGGATTATTCGTGCACCTGGTGCTGATGGCTGCTCGGGGAGATATGTCGTGGCTGCATCTGCTGGGAATACTCTTGATTCAGGCTTTTGTTCATGGGATTTCTATGCCAAAGATGTGCGAGCTTTTCACATTGAGGATGGAGGAACAACTGCCTCAAGAACAGTACTTGGTGCCCTACCCAATAATACCACATCTAGGAGAAATGCTTTGTCTAGCATATTGTTACCAGAAACTCAAAAATGGTGGTATAAACCATGCGGACCTCTTATGGTCTCTACTGCCAGCTCTCAAAAAGTAGTTAAAATACATGATATTCGAGATGGAGAACAAATAATGAAATGGGAGACGCAGAAACCTGTGCTAGCAATGGATTATTCAAGCCCTTTGCAGTGGAGAAACAAAGGGAAAGTGGTTGTGGCTGAGGCAGAAACAATTTCTGTGTGGGATGTGAACTCTCTTAATCCTCAATCATTGTTGTCTGTTTCTTTGGCTGGTCGAAAAATCTTAGCTCTTCACGTGATCAACACTGATGCTGAACTAGGTGGTGGGGTTAGGCAAAGGTGAAACCTCTGATAACTTCAAATCATTTCTATTTGCTGGTCTTGTCATCATACTCTCTCTCTCTCTCTCTCTAGCTACATATTTCACAAATTATGCATACTGTATCCTATGAAAACATTTAAAAAGAAGCTCACAAAAAATATTTCAGTAAATTCTGAAGCCATGATTCATGAATTGTTAAGTTCATTCATAAAGCTGAAGTGTGATGGCATTTCACCATTGATTCTCAAATCAAGCGGTGCTTAATTAGGTGATGTTTAGATAAACCATTTGTGTATTTTTCTTCACTGAAATGTCCAAGCCATATTGCTTTCTGAGATGACTAAGAGATTTTTTTGGATTAGAGCAATCATTTCCTTATAATTCACCTCATGTTATCTTTGGTTTACCTTTTGCCCTTTTCATTATTTGTAATTGAATGTTGTTGCTTTTTGTAGCAGGCACATCTGAAGATCTATCTTGCACATGACTGAATGAACACCTTGATTTCTCTGAACTTTTCCTCAATGCAATTTTGTCTTTTGTTAGACATCATGGTTTTATTGATTCATGGCATATCCTTCTTGGTGTATGTGATACCCTGATTCTGAAAACATTTCCTTTTCACATTGCTTGTCTTCTGATCATTCTCTTACATTACTTCTCTTTTGCACACATGGAATACTACTAGCAATGGGTTGTTTGAATACACTAGTGACTGTTGAAATTAGTGAACACATGCGTGAAGAGGCTCTAAGTATTTGATAATGAATGAAATGGGGGTCACCTTTCTAGGAGCTGAAGGAAATTATGGCATGTTATGCACCCCTGATTATATGATTTGTCTGCCACTGGTCATTTTTCTCTTTTGATGATTGCTTGCATCTCTTGTTGAACTATTTCATTCACTATTCATCAATTGTATCATGTATAAATACAGCTGCACTACCATATATGTAATAACATGCGCGTTGTGCTTTCAAGTCAATATATAAAGGAGCTCTGGAAAAATTCTTCCCAGTCCTCATGTTGGCTTTTGAATGCAGAGCAACTTCAGCAGAAGCTGAGGGAAATGATGGTGTGTTTTGCACCCCTGATTCTATCAATGTTTTAGACTTTCGCAATCCATCTGGTATAGGTCTCAAGATACCAAAAATAGGTGTCAGTGTGCAATCAGTTTTCACTCGTGGAGATTCAATCTACATTGGCTGTGCCAATACGAGGCTTGCAGGGAAAAAACATCCTTGTTCACAAGTGCAACATTTCTCACTGCGCAAGCAAAGGCTAGTCAACACTTACTCTCTGCCAGAATCCAATGCCCACTCGCATCACTCAGCCATAACTCAGGTTTGGGGAAACTCAAAACTTGTAATGGGTGTTTGTGGGCTGGGGCTATTTGCATTTGATGCCTTGAAGGATGATGCACTGCAGTCTTTCACTGGCGATATTAGCAGTACTCAAAAGGTTAAGGATGTTATTGGACCAGATGACTTGTATTCCCCGTCTTTCGATTACTCGGCATCCTGTGCTCTCCTTATATCAAGAGATCGTCCAGCACTTTGGAAGCATCTATTGTAGGTATTGTTCGTGCCTGAAGCTGGTTTAACATGTCTAAAAATAGGACCGTGAATGTAAAAACATCCTGTTGTTTATGTTTTGTTATCTATTACATGCCATGCTTGATATGTATTTGGGATTGTTTTCTTATGAATACATTTGGGACATGTCTCATTACTATATCTTTGTACAAGCATATTTGGAAAAGGGAGCATTATCACCCCAGCCTGAAGAGAGTAAACAAGAAGTTGGTTAATGGAAGTGGATAAGCTTGGTGTCTGAGAGTAGCACATTTGTTGTTGATGTGTAGTAATTGGATTACACTCAGTTGCTTGCAGACAAACAGTAGTCTTGTTTTGCCAACAAAAGTATCTTTTTGAGTAGATTTGAAATTAGAATAAAATTTCTCTCATTTTATTGCTTGCAGATGCTGATCCTGATTTTAATAATCTAATTATACCCTCGTTTCCCTATCTCAAATCAGATTCCTCCTTATAATCCGAGTAGACAAGTTGAGATTTGAGAGTGATCTTTAGAAAAAAAAAATTAAAATTAAAAAACCAGAGCAAGAGACCCGGGTTGTCTGGTTGGTTAGGATACTCGGCTCTCACAAGAGACCCGGGTTCAAATCCCATCAAAGGAATTTGAGTTCTCTTATCCAAAAATTCAAAACTGACCCGACATGATGAGTTACTATTGGGAAATATATGGAAAAGGCACCGAGTTACTAATATATGATTAGCAGTTGATTTTGTGCATTTTGTTATTTCGTTTTATATAGAGATGAAAAACAAACCGAACTTCTAGAGCTTGATCTGAAACATTCTTTCGAGCTCCATCGTTAGTTAAATAAATTAAATTTGATCACAAGCTAGATTATTTTCATGAAAAAAATTAATATATTTTAAAAAGAATATCACTAAAATGCAATATTTTTATTAAATAGTGAGTAAAATCAGTTATAAAAGACATCTTATGATTCTAACCTTCACATGGAGGTTAATATACAACAATATTAAGGTAAAAGAAATAATCTATTAAAGATAACTATATTAAAGTATTCATATTTATTTGATTTTATTGTGTTCTTGAGCGAAATTGAAGCTCAATATAATACTTAAACTCAGTTCTAGTTCAATTTAATTTTACATGAATTAACCTCGAAGGTCTCGATCTGGTTTGTTTAGCGTCTTATTTTTACATGAAAATAAGAGATTATTAATTACTTTCAGAGCAATACACTCTAAATGTGGTTATTATGGTTGGTCCTAATTTTATATAAATGAAGGGATAATA
This sequence comes from Populus nigra, assembly GCF_951802175.1. Classification (NCBI taxonomy): domain Eukaryota; kingdom Viridiplantae; phylum Streptophyta; class Magnoliopsida; order Malpighiales; family Salicaceae; genus Populus; species Populus nigra. The sequence continues at coordinate 12,784,433 of NC_084857.1, forward strand.
ATTTTTCAAAATACGAAAGGGATCGATATTCATTCGAAGTCCTTTATTATTGTTTTGCAAGAAGACCAGGCTGTCATTACTGCCCTGATCTTAATCACACGGGAGACTGGATTTCGAAGCATTCGTGACTACTTCTTCACCAGCCCGTCTCGAAGGTGATTGGAATGAGTAATTTGGTGCTTGTCCAAAAACACTTGAAGACAAATTGAGGTTGAAGAAATGAGCTCTACACAGCTTGAAAAGTTCAGATTAGAAGCAATTGATGATGACAGAGAATAGTATAAATCACATGTTGAAACTTTATTTAACTGTTTAAGTTATTGAATTGAGATAATTTTTTAATATAATATCATAGTTTTGATGACCAAGCAGTCATGAATTTGAATCTTACCATCCCTATTTATTTGATAAAATTTAAGCATAAAATATTGTAAATCTGTACAAGTTTCAAGTCCAAAGAACTTTTACTTGAGGGGGTGTGTTAAAAAATAATATAAATGACATCTTGAAACCTCACTAACAGCTTAACCTATTGGGTTGAGATGGTTCTTTGATATACACTATCAAACCGTCATTGATAAGGCCAGGGGCGGAGCTAGAATTATTTGTTAGGGGTGCCAAAATTAATATAACAAGATATAATATTTGTTTTAATTTATTGTACATGAGTTGTAAAACAAAACCTATATAATTTAGTTTTATTCAAATAACTTACTACAAACATATAATGACTTTATTATAATGTAAAAGGTTTGGAGCAATACCAAATTAAGTCAAAGCAATGAAGTTAATTTCATCTTCATAATGTATCCATCACTTTAATGTTGTTGGTTTTTATATCTATCAAATATAAACATACAAAATATATAAGAAATATTTGTTAAAGCGAAGCATTATTTATGTTTGATAAACTTTGAAATAAAGCAAAAAATAATAAAGAATGATTCTTACATATTTATTTTCATTGTGCTCGTCATTCTTTTATAAAATAGAAATAATCGATTATCATATTAATTGTGAATCTTTCAACAATTTCTTTTTCTATATAGACAATCAAATAATTTATAAGAAAATCATCCTCCATCCGAATGCGAAGTCTTATTTTAACAATTTTTATCGCTAAAAAAGCTCGTTCAGTAGTTGTTGTCGAAACATGAAGAGTTAAAATAAGTCGAATCAACCTGTCAACTAGCGGATAAATTGTTGATTTTTTTGTTTCAACCAATCCTTGACATAAATCAGCAATCGATGACATGTTCTTTAACTTTGAATGATTGGGTACATGATTGGATGGCATGTTCTAAAATCAAAACATATATCGTGAGAAAAAAATGATAATTTTGGTAGCTCTACACTCTGCTTAAAACAAAACATAAAAAAAAATCTAAGTATAATCAAAACAAACCAATAAAATATATCTAATTAATTAGAAAAAAATCACCATAACAAGAATTCAAAAAACAATCGGTAGAACTAGCAGATTTGAGAAAAACAAATGAGAAAAAATGGTAGAATTATAAAAAAAATCATCAAATTATTATAAAAATAAAACAAAAATAGATTTTAAATTTAAATTACTTTGTTTTATTTGATGAAAAATAAATTAATTGATAGCTCAGCTTCAACCTTTTTATAAAAAAATTTTACTCGTGATTTATATTTTTATTTGTGTTTTTATAAACTGCAAGATTTATATTAAAGCCACACAAGATAATTACTTTATATTTTTTTTTCATGTAGGTCAAAAATAAATAAAAAATCAAAAGTAAAGTTACATTTAATTATTGTTAATAAAGCCACCTTTTTAAGATAAAAAAATATAACACCTCCACCTCATACTTAATCCATTTCCACTTGCTAAGTGTGCGGCAGAGCGTGTTCAGAATGATTGCGTGCATGGCTGCTTGCCAGGGCCTAGAGATGATACATGCTTGGAATGAGATATCACTGGAGGTGATGGGAGTATGAATCAAGAAGAGAGAAGAGGGAGTCATTATCAGCAGGTTTGTATCTGTGTTAGGAGGTTAATTTTGATCCATCTGGGCGGTGGTTGATTTCTCTTGCAAGGGACTAAAGTTTAAAGGGCAAAATCCTGAAGAGTGCGAACTGTTTTGCATCCAAGTAAGAAAGTTGTACTGAAATCGGTCCCTCTAGGAGTTAATGTCGTGAGCTGTTAGAACATTGATGATTAGTGGAGCATAGATGACGTGGACAAACAAAGAACAGAAGCACGAGATCCATGCCTTTTCTTCAATGGAGGAACGTGGGAGATATGTGTGTGAGAGAGAGAGAGACCCGTAAGAGGAGACGTAAAGAAACAAAGACCATGAATACAAGACCTCCAAAGAGAAACGTCGGTGTTGTGTTTTCGTATTTTTTTTTTCATGAGTTTTTGCCAGAAGAAAAGAAAGCATCAGAACACACAAGATTTGTTCCATAAACATGCCTTTTCTTCTTTTTTTATGGTTGAGTTTTGTTGGAGACCACTTTTTAAGAGAAGACATTAATACCAATTAAGTTATAATTCATTGACCCATTAATCTTGATTGATGTATAAATTGTTTTAAAAAAACATTTCTTATTATCAAATAAAAAAAAATTATAACTGATCAGTTATATCAAGATTTTAGATTTTGAAGTTTTCTTTTATATATATATATATATATATATATATATATAATCATTCACTCATGATGTTAGGTGCATTTAATTAGAGTTCTATTTAAAAAAAAAAATAGATGCATAAGGGATATGAATATATTTGGTTGAAAGAATATAGGCCTTAACATGAAATAAATTTGTAACACTTTTGATTGAAATTTATTATTTCAAACTAAGAGTTAAAAAATAAGTTGAAAAACAAGTTTTTTAGGTAAAAAAAAAAAAACTATGATCTTGATTTTCTAGCCAGCGACATGTCATTTACCTATTTTTTTGTTTTCAAAAAAATTAGAGGTGGATAATAGATCATCCACCCTTTTAAATTAAAAAAATAAACAGGCATAGACGCATGGACCTGAGCTTTTCCTTTCTTAATAATTTTTTTATTTTTTATTTTTTAATTAATTCCTTTTTTTATATATCTTGTTTTTTAAATAATTCTTAACTTTTTTTTATTTAGCCTTTTTTGAATAGTAATGTTTTTTATTATATTGAGTGTGCTGAATTTTTGATGAAGTTAGTATGATTTATCTATTTATTTTTTATATTTTATATTGATTAAATTTATTTTTAAAATTTTAAAATGTTTAATTTTTTATAATATCTTTAATGTGTGTAGTCTTACATAGTATTTTTTTCCTTTTATTTTTCTAATAAATTTTATGAGTGTGTCGATTTCTATTATAAAATAATTTTAATAAAAAAATTCATTAAATACAACCGAGTAAATGACCCGTGTTGTGCTAGTAAATATCATGATTTATATTTGTCTCTTAATTTTTCCTGTCTCATTTTTATTTATCGTCAATTATTTTTTCTATCGAATTATCTCAAATTCATAAGACGCACGATATACATATAATCTGGACATATCTCATGTCAAAGCCATGAATTTCACATGTTAACCCAGCTTTGTCTAAGAATTTTTTTTTTAGAATTTTTTTATTGTTGTTGCCTCATTTATTTTTTTATCATATTATTAAATTAATCAAGATTTAAGCTGATTATTGAATTTCTTCTATTTTTTTAAAAACATAATTATTTTCTAAACTTTTCTTTAATATATTAAAAAAAATTAATTTGGCTTATGGTGCCGCACAAGCTACCAATCTACTTTAACTCATAAAGTCTTATTTATCCAGTAGTAGTAACAAAATCAAACCCAAAACTTTAGAAAAAAATGCGAATAAATTAACTCTAGAAATTCTTAAAAAAAACATGTACAAAATTTATCCAAAAACATGAGATTTATTAATATAGATGAGACCAGCTTATGTGCCCATGCTACGCTGTAAGGCTAAACTATTTTTTTGAAAAAACAATATCCAGGTATTGAAAATGAATAAAAAAAAAATATAAAAACCATTTATAACAAATATATAAAAATGATAATTAGAGCTAAGTGAACACGAGATATTCCATCAAACTCGTGATTCAGATTATCTGATTGAAATAATCCAATTAAAAATAAAAAGAATTATAAAGTTTTTTTTTAAAAAAAAGTGTTAACTTCTTAAACTTGTAACTCGAGTCATTAAATTTGAAGTACTAATTCTACAAAAATCACGAAGTCTAATTTCTAAAAAATTAAATATTAAAGGATGGAATTAAAAAAAAAAAACTCTAACCATATAAAAAGATTTAAGAAAATAGAAATTCAAAAAATAAAGATCAAAATCACTATCACTATTACTACCACTACCACTACCACTACCACTATCACTATTACTATTAATAAGTAATACCATCACTATTACAATTATATTGGTAATAATATTAGCATTCCTATTAATGTTATTACTATATTAACAACCATTACCGCAATCATCATCATTATTGTTGTTATTGCTACTATTATTATTGTCATTATCATTATCATCACAATAACTATTATTAGTATTTTTCTTTCATTATCATCACAAATTTTAGTCTTTTTTTTTCTTTATCATCATCATCATCATTGTTATTACTACTTGTAGTACCAACAACAACAAATATGATCACCATCACCATCACCATCACCACTATTATTATTATCTCAACTAATTGTTTTAATAATCATCATCATCATCATCATCATTATTATCATTACTAATTTAATTATTATTGTTCTCATCAATAATAATATTATTTTTATTTTCACCTCATTAATTAAATAACAATCAACTCTAATTTAACTAGCAAAGAGGCTCTTGGAAGTGGCCATTGATCATTAATTAATTGTCACCTTTTTCTAGGTCGATGAAATCTAATCTATAGTACTGGTCTTTGACTGTGGCCCTTTTTTTTTTTATTTTTTTTTATTATTTCCCCCTCGAAAGCTTGATTCAGGCCCGTAAAACTAAGGGCATCAGATACGAGGATATCTCAGACTTTTTCTATCAGGCAATTTTAGAAGTTAAATTATTTGTATTTGTTTTGTAAGAAATGTTAAAGAATCGATCTGAGATGTCTCGAGACCTTGTATTCTCTCAAAGCTATGAATGTTGTTGTTTTCCTAAAATGAAGAGAATCACATTATTTACTAGTGGAAGGGGATGCGGATTTTCTTTTTAATATTTTAATACCCTTAGTTTTTTTTAAAATTTTAAATGGACTAAAATATCCTTTTATCGATGATAACACAATTAATATAACATTTTAACTCTAACAAAACTTTTTTTTTCTGTGTAGTTATAGTATTTTCTTTTAATAAATTGGTATTTATAATTTATAAAATTAAATTATAGTTAAATTCAATTCAACATATTGATTTGAAATATAATTAATACATTACGTATGTGTTTATGCGCCTAATTATTTAGAAAAAAAATACCATAACAAATTAGATATTTTAAATATCAATGATAGAATAGTAAATCTATTTTTTTTTCATAAATATCCATGGATGAACCATACATAATAAAAATACATTACTAGTCCTTTTCAGTTTCAACTCAACACAAATATCATTTTTTCAACAATCATTTTTTCTATAATCACATTCCTAAAGGATATCTAAGAATTCTCATACCAAATGCTCCCTAAAAGTAATTCCCTTATTTTTTTAAAGCAAGACAATTAATCCCACCAATTATTTTAAATTTTGTTTATATATATATATATATATATATATATATATATATATATTCCCTAAGTCCCATTTTTATTGGCTTTTTATAATTTTTAGCTGTCCATTTTATTTGACCATTTTGAAAGGCAACTTAAAAATAGGAAATGAATAATTTCTTAGGTTGCGTTAGTTTCCCGGAAAATAATTTTCAGGAAATTATTTTCCAAACTTTTTTGTATTTGTTTGCCATTAAAAAAGTTGGTCAACAGAAAACACTTTCCTGTCAAAGGAAAATTTGGCTTAATTTTCAAGAAAATGTTTTCCTTTTATTTTGGGCGGAAAACACTTTGTAAAAGTTGTGAAAAATTTAAAAATATCATATTATTTGCTGATTATGTCAAATTTGATCCTCAAACTTTTGATTGCTATATTATTCTTTTTTATTTTTTTTTCAATTTCATCCCTTAAAATTTAATTTAATTTGATTTTTATATTAACTTTGGTCCTTATTTTTATGATTGTTATTTGCTTTTCTCTTATTATTTTTTTAATTGAAATTTTTTATCTATTAAATTTGGTCATCATTCTTTTGATTGTTACGTGTTTTATTAAAAATAATTTATGAAATTGTAATTATTATTATTTTAATTTCATCATCTTCTAATTTTTTTATTTGTTAGATTTGATCTCTATTATTTTGATTATTATTTATTTTATTTGAGATAATTTATGAAATTAGATTTTTTTCAATTTTATTCTCATTCAACTTTTTAATTTGTAAGATTTGTTCGTTATTATTTTAGTAAACTTAAAAAAATAAAACATTAATAAGCTATTTTCCATAACATAACTAAATACTGGAAAGTATTTTTCATGACACTACCAAACATCAAAAAATTAATTTACTAATTTTAAAAATTACTTTTTTTAAAAAAATTATTTTCCTGTAAACTGTGCTTAAAGTCAACACTAATTACTACACTACCTTAAAATTTATGTTTTTTATTTTTTTGAAAATGATCAAAAGTAATAGAAGGGAGGGAGTAATACAATATGGCAATATGCTGTCTTTCAACTTCAGCACTATAAAAAGAGGAGCACGCCATTGTTTACTACTATGTGAAGGAGAAGAAATACTAGAGACTAGAGATGAGAAGAGAGTGCCATCCTTTGTTGAGGGGAGGGAGAAATAGAGAGAGCAAATACAACCATGGGCTCTCTTCAGCTGAGATGGAATCGCTTTCTAGCCTATGCGAGACTATATTGCCTTCTCTGTCACCGATTCCCAAGTTTGACGGGAAGCAAAACCAACCTACCAAGGCCGTGCAGGCCTTCTACAGAGCCTCTGCCTCTCAAACGCCTATGCCTGATGAGGTATAGAATCGATATATTCGCCCCCTCTTAAATATTTCTCCATCTGATCACACAGTTAATTTAGTCTTTCTTGGTCCATTGTTAGATATTGCACCGCTGACCCACATAAAAAAACTGTTAAAACTATTCAATTTCCTAAAGGAATTTACTGAAATTGGTAGTTTACCTTTCATTTTATATATATATTTTTTCACAGATGGCAGAGCTTTTAACGAAGAGGGGATTGCCAGAGGCTGTGTTCATGGTAAGATTGGTTCTATGGCTTCTATCCACTAGGTTGGGTACGTTTTTGCTTTGTGGGTCTCTTTGTTTTGGGGAGAAATGGCCATACTTCAAGAATTTCTCAAGCATCCCTTTGGACAAGAGGGAGAGGGTTTTGCAGAAGTGGTTCAAACATAGGTTTTTTACACCTATCAGAACTGCCTTCGTATATGTCAAGATCTTGGTCCTCTACGTCTTCTTCTCTCGGGTAATGCCATCTGATCACTTTTCAGGATTGCATGCTCTTTATTCTTTGGTATTTTCATCTATCTTAATCATGCCAGACAGTTTTTTGTTTTTTTTATTATCTGGGCAGTAGAAGTTCAAGGGTGGTTAACTTGGGTGAGGAATTATAAAGGAGATTAAAATTCTAGGTTTATTAATAACTTCTCTAATAACTTGGTTATCTACATGAAAGATTATCAATATTTCGTGTAAAGCTTCCTTTTCCGTGTAAAAATAGAACCTATCCATAGTTATTATGATGAGTTTCATTTTTTCATGTGCCGGAAACCATGGACTAAAAACAGTCATGATTTGGTATGATAAAAACAAAAACAATCTAAATTCTTGATATTTTATTTTTCTCATTTAATTTAAATAATTCAATTTAAAATCAAATGTAAATTTGAAACATGACCAGTCATGTTTATTTAAGAATATGAGATAATCCAAATCCATTAGTTAAGAATATACAAATAATTTCTCTAAATATAAAACATAAAAGTCGAAGATAAAGATAGTCTTCGTCAATGGTTCTTATCGTTTCGTAGTATACAATTATTGATTTTCTTTTTTTTTTAATCATTGGAGTGATTATCTACTTTATTTTTAGATGTCTAAAATAAAGTAGGATTTTTCAATTTTAATCATTTAATTTTCTATAATTAATGTAATTTTTAATCAAGACGATAATTTGGCTATTATATTTTTATTTCACATGTCTAATAGAAAAAGCATAATATACTTAACATTATTTATCGATGACTAGCGTTTTCAAATATTTTTAAATTATAGAGTATTAAGTGAAATAATACTTGATGTAAAGTGTTTCTACTTTTAAATCGTAAAATAGTTAACGTCTAAATCTAACTTGATGCTAGAAAGTTGACCATCCTTATAGTCAAGGAGGGGAAAAAAAAAGGTCTAAATTTTGAATCAGTGTAATGGTGGCTTTGGCCGCAGTTTATCAATAAAAATTAGAAACGAACACCCTTGAAATGAACCTTCTGCTTTGTATCGGTTAGGAAGTGAGTAGTTGGAGCTAGTTGCATTGTCATCAATCTAAGAAGTTTTAAAACAACAAAAATTGCACGCAAGATGAAGGAAAATTAATGGAGGTTGACACATTGTTATCATAATCTTATCGAAGATGTGTGGACTAGCTGGGAATTTTTATAAGCCATTGTACTTTGGAATCGCCCACCAAGAAATGGACCTCTCCTACCATATTTTAAGAATGAGCCGGCCATTAGCCTTCTAAGCTATTTAACTCAAGATTTCCTTCTACAGGTTGATGAAAAAGGTGACAACCCAGCATGGGAAGCCATTGAATATAATGTAGGCACTGACGAAAATCCAGACCAGGTTCCTAAAGAGAGGCCCCTTCAAAAGGGATTGATAGATACTAATCAAGAAACTGACTCCACCCTTCTACACTCTCTTAAAGAGAAAGGACTAAGAGTTACTCAAGATCCTCGAAAGAACGTTTATAAAATCAAATGTGATGTTGTCATTGTTGGCTCCGGTTGTGGTGGTGGAGTTGCCGCAGCTGTTCTTGCAGCTTCTGGGCAGAAGGTGTTTGTTCTTGAGAAAGGAAACTACTTTACTGCTACCGATTATTCTGGTTTGGAAGGCCCTTCCATGGACCAACTATATGAATCAGGTGGAAAACTTGCGACTACTGATGCAGAGATGCTGATCATGGCAGGATCAGCAGTCGGGGGAGGTTCTGCTGTTAACTGGTCAGCATGCATCAAAACACCAAACTCTGTGCTTCAGGAATGGACTAGGACCCAGACAATCCCACTTTTCGGAAGTTCTGAATATTTTTCTGCCATGGATGCTGTTTGTACTAGAATAGGAGTCACAGAGAGCTGTGGAGAGGAAGGATTTCAAAATCAAGTACTTCGGAAAGGGTGCGAGTCCCTTGGTATTCCTGTCAAAACCGTCCCACGAAATTCCTCAGAGAGGCATTATTGTGGCTCTTGCGGTTATGGTTGTCTAAAAGGAGAGAAGAAAGGGACTGATCGTACATGGCTGGTCGATGCTGTTGATCATGGGGCAGTGATCTTAACAGGATGCAAAGCAGAGAGATTCATGTTGGAAAAGAACGAGGGTGGAAGTAAGAGAAAAAAGAAATGCGTGGGAGTGACTGCAAAAATTGTAAACAACAATATCAGAACGAGGTTGCAAATTGAGGCCAAGGTAACAATCTCAGCATGTGGAGCTCTTTTGACACCCCCTTTAATGATATCCAGTGGATTGAAGAATCAGAATATAGGGCGGAACCTTCATCTACACCCTGTACTAATGGCTTGGGGATACTTTCCAGAGTCAAATTCAGAGTTCAAGGGGAAAGTATACGAGGGTGGAATAATCACAGCAGTTCATGAAGTGTTAACAGGAGACTCCAACGCGAGGGCAATTATAGAAACTCCTGCATTAGGGCCTTCGTCATTTGTTGCGCTATGTCCCTGGGTGTCTGGACATGACATGAAGGACAGAATGGCGAAGTATGCTAGAACTGCTCACCTCATAGCAATAATAAGAGACAGCGGGTCCGGAAAAGTTACGACAGAGGGAAGGATATCCTATAAATTAGATGCAATGGACAAAGAGAATCTCAAGGCAGGGCTGCGGCAGGCATTGAGGATTTTAGTTGCAGCAGGAGCTGTCGAAGTGGGTACCCATCGAAGTGATGGGCAGAGGATCAAATGTAGAGGGATCAAAAAAGAGGATCTGGAGGAATTTTTGGACACAGTTTATGCAACTGCAGGGCCACTGTCACCGGTAGAGGACTGGATGCTGTACACCTCAGCCCATCAAATGGGGAGCTGCAGGATGGGGATTAATCAGAAAGAAGGCGCGGTTGACGAGAACGGAGAGAGTTGGGAAGCAGAGGGCCTATTTGTTTGTGATGCTAGTGTTTTGCCAAGTGCTGTCGGTGTTAATCCTATGATCACAATCCAGTCCACTGCTTACTGTCTGTCGAAGAAAATTGCAGAGTCATTATGCAGAGATTAAAGAACAATCCTGTAGAGCTTAGAGAATCCTGTTAATCTTAAACTTGTCATTTTGCAGAGATTCAAACTAATGAAACTTCACCATTTTTCTACTCCTCCCTCAAGAAGTAAAGCTTGATATTAAAATGCTTAGTTTTCCATGAAATACTAGATTATAAGAGACTCCAATTGCTGCCTAGTTATCAACTAGAATTTCTATGTTATCCTTGTGCTCTATGTATAGATCACACAATTCTTTTCAACCAAAAAACTTGATCTATTGTTGCTGCTGCTGCAATGAATTCTATTTTTACAGAGGATTATGCTACAATTTATTGCTTTTTTGAGTTCCATAAGAAAACTTTTGAACCTAGGTTATAATAGTATCTTGAAGTACTTCTCATTTCTCATGTAATTAATGGATTCAGCCCAATCATTATATAAAAATCCATATAGCTTGAATGACACTTTTTAGACTTAACATCATAGTTAATAGTGTTTTTGATATATCTTAATATTCTTTTTGCTACTTTTAAATACATTTCACTAGTACAATGCATAAATCGAGATAAAAGACTTACATTAAATAAAATATCAAGTCTTGTTACAGTAAGATACATTAAGCAACAAATTAAGCTTATAAAATATCTTTTATCAACTTTATCAGTACCATCTTTTTTGCTCAACTTCTCATTTTGATTCATTGGCGTATTTGTTGTTTTGTATTCCTCCATGTGAAATTTCTTTAAAATTTCCTTTGTATATTTTTTCTAGCAGATGAATACTTCATTTTGACTTTGCTTGACTTTCATTCCAAGAAAGTATTTCATAAGACCAAGATCTGTCATTTCAAAAACATGTATCATTTCTTGTTTAAATTCTTCAATTAGCCGCGCATTGCTTCGTGTTATTAAAAGATCATAAACATAAAGAGACAATATAAGAACATCATTGTTCTTCTTCTTGACATAATGAGTGGCCTCGGATAAGCTTTTTTCAAAACCAAAGCTTAGCAAATGATCATCTATTCTGCTGTACCAGGCTCTAGATGCTTGCTTTAGTCTATAAAGAGTCTTTTTTAACAAGTAGACTTTATCTTCTTCACCTTGAATCATAAATCCATCTGGTTGCTCCACATATATTTCTTCTTGTAGAACACCATTTAAGCATGTTGATTTAATATCTATCTGGAAAACTTTCTAACTATTTTGTGTTGCTATAGCTAGTAACGATTTGATTGTATCTAATCTGGCAATAGGAGGAAAAGTGTTAGAGTAATCAACACCAAAAATCCGAGCATACCTTCTAATTGCAAGCCTGGCCTTGTGTTTGTTGATTGAATTGTCTGCATTTAGTTTAGTTTTGCACACTTACTTCGCTTTAATGACTTTTTTATCTTCAGGTCTGTCAACTAATTCCCAAACACTCTTTTTCTGAATCATTGACATCTCCGCCTCCTTTACTTTGTGCCACTTGAGGTCTTTGAGAGCTTCTTCATGTTTAGCAACCTCATATATTGACACATTACATCTTTGATAGATGTTTAAAAGTGATTTTGTATCTTTGATTGAAGGATTATCTTCTAATTCATTCTGGCATTGAGGTGTTGTTTGATCTTCAAAAAGATTGTTCTTTTAAGAATCCTTCAAGTCTCATTGCTCATGTTCATTGCAATTTACAGCTCTTGTGATAGTCATCTTCTATGTTTATGGATGATACACTTTATAGGCTTTAGAGGCTGAACTGTAGCACACAAAGATGTCAAATATTGCTTTCTTGTCAAGTTTGTCACGCTTAACTTGTGGAATATGAGCAGAACACATACTGCCAAACATTTTAAGAAAGTGTAGTAAAGGTTTGTATTCACACCAAGCTTCAAATGGTGTTTTATCTTCCAAAAACTTCGTTGGAAGTTGATTTTAAAGAAAAATTAATGTATTAGCTGCCTTTGCTCAAAACTCATTTGGCAACTCCTTATGTAACATGCATCTAGCCATCTTCATTATATATATGTTTCTTCTTTCACTGACTCCATTTTGTTTTGGAGTGTAGGGAACAATGTGTTGATGCTTAATGCCAACATCATCTTGATAAAACAAATTAAATTTTGTTAAGGTGTACTCCTTTTCATTATCTGATCTTACAATTTGAATTTTGCAGCAACTTTGATTTTCCATCATTTTCTTGAACTTCCAGAAAACTCTAACCACTTTTAACTTGAATTTCAAGAGAAAAATCTAGTACATTCTTTTGCCTTTGACTTCCTGGTTTTTCTTTTTTTATGACTTTTGATCTAAGTCATGGTTGGATTGTTTGGCAATGGAGGAACTTCATAATCCTCTTCCACAACTTCTCATAGATCTAACGCCTTCATGTATCTAATTTTCACTCCTAAAGCTTTCTTGAACTTCTAGAAAACTCTAGCCACTTCTAACTTGAATTTCAAGAAAAAAATCCATTACATTCTTTTGCTTTTGACTTCTTAGTTTTTCTTTCCTTATGACTTTTGATCTAAGTCATGGTTGGATTGTTTGACAATGGAGGAACTTTATAATTCTCTTTCATAACTTCTCATAGATCTAACGCTTTCAGGTATCTCCATGTATTTTCACTCCCAAAGCTGACATTTTTCTCCATTGAAGACAAGAGGAGCAATTTGACTTCCATCACAGGTCCCTTCAAAAGAAAACTATGATACCAATTGATGATTTTTTTCCAAAGTAAAGGAGGAAACACAAGAAATTTAAAAACTTCAAGGATAAAAATACTAATTTGCAACAAACAAGGGATAATTGATTACTATTATTATTTAATAAACATCCTTATAATTAAATAATAGTAAAAGAAAAATGAAATGCTAACTAATAGCCACAAATCATGCAATGATCTACAGTAAAATATTAACTTCTAAAAACTAGGACAACTTTATTGGCTAGAAATAAAAAATCTGAAGCTAACAGAAAAGAAAAGTAACATGGACTTTTGGTAGTCCTAAGCAATCTTCAATATTGTCCAAAAAATTAATTTGTTTCCGTAGGAATTTCGTGTCTCCTTTTGATCTTCAAAATGCTTAAAATTCATTTTAGCGATATATTCATTGTTAAAAAACCATTTCAATTAAAAAATTTAAGATATTAATCAAGGTTTAAAAAATAGTTTAATATTACTTTTTAACATGCTCTCTCAATTAATAGCTATCAATTCAAAAATTTAAATTGTTAAGTGGGTGGTGGTGAGATTCGAACTTGAAACCATTTAGTTATCTATTAGAAAATTATTTTTTTAAAAAAAACTTAACTTTTAGATGAGTTCACAAAGTTCTCTAACATCCACTTCATTCAACTCAACCCAACTATTTGTTATATCATGCAAAATTTTCATTGAAAGGGCAGCGAAATTTTTCAAAATTTCTACTTAAAACGTACCAGGAGTAATGTGGATTTTGTAGCTACCAATTGATGTTCTCCGAGTCATTACCACAGGAAACGAAAATTTTTGGTAGTTTCATTCATATAATCCAATCGAAGTTAGAATTCCCAAATATTGTACAAGATAATACAAAGTAAACTTGATGTTCGCTTTCTTCATTACACTCGGAGCTTTACAATCGCAGAATCAATTGGATCTGTGCAGAATGACAAGGATACTCGCGCATTTTCTTATAAGATGCGGATTCCATATATGTCAACAGAAGAAGTACTGAATATGGCCCATTTATGTAATTATGTCCGCCTTCCAGGGACTTCACCTGGAATGAACTTGCAAGGGAACTCTATACATTTTGATGGAAGAACATCTCAGCCATCAGAATCAGTCTCACGGAATGGCAGCGGAACTGCCTTCACTGCCCTGAACTTTCCAACATTATTCAGATGTTCATTCTCCAACCTGTTTCGAGACATTCTGACGAATATTAGAAGATCGGAAATTTTCGTCTCTATAGATCACAAAGTTCTTGTCATCAACATTCCTAAGTTATTTCAGGTTGAAATAAAAGGTACCTGTAAAAATTCCAATGGCCACGTCGAATTACCTCCAAAGAAGCCAAGAAAAAATCTAACATACGTGACTCAACCTCATTATTGAAGCGGAACCCCATGACAGTCTCCACCCAAGCAACTCTAAGAACTATGTTCAGGGCCTGCAATTCAATTTCTCAATCTGTTAAGAACTTCCATATTTAAACTTTTGACAGGAAGGACATGGAGGATTTAAATGGAGGGAGAACTCACGATGGACATGTAATAGACGCTTTTGTTCTTTAGAATCAAATCATCTCTTAGCCACAGATTCTTGGATTTAGAGTTGAGAAGTCCCCAGTCCTTAACAAAATCCCAGTACAATTGATATAAGGTAGCAAACACAGAAGTAACCAGGACTATACCTAACCATAGGTGGTTCTTCTGCGTAGAGTAAGTAATCCTCGCACCGGCTGCCACCATGGCAGAAACGTACTTCCCCATGTTAGCCAAATGGTTCAGGTCACTTTCATCAAACCATCTTCTTGCACACTTTCATTAACAAGAAAAATGTATTAATTGGAGCCATAAAGAAAGTTGGCTATGAGTGACTAAAAATTAAATGATTTTTCATTATCCAATAAAAAATGTGTTAATTGGAGCAAAAAAAGTGCAATGTTGTTAAGGGGTATATATTATACCTGCATAGCACGCCAATAGTAAGGCAAAAATGAAATTACATAAGCAAGCTCCCTGTATAGCCTTCCGGAATTGCAGGTTTCATATCTATGAGTCTTGAAACTCCCAGCTAGAAAGTAACAAGCTGTGGATTCCATGTGCCTCATTAATGGAATCTGTATGAAAATCAAAACGAGGATTATCCAGGCTGCAAACTAATAGAAACAAAGAGAGAAGAAAATATAGAAGGCTTCTAGCAGTAAGTTATATGCTAACAAGAGAAATCACCTGGCTAGTAAGTTGGTCTGCCATGAAAAAGTCGACCATCAAAACCTGCATATATGGTGTTCCAATCAAGCAAACCAAAAAACAGAATTTTGTGTTATTACACTGAAAAGTTCTTATAATGTTCAACAAAATAAGTAAGCAAGCATACCTTGTAAAATGGAGAGCAGACAGTGTTTCTTATAATACGGACGAAGCAATAACGTGTTGGACGATAGAAGATGTCAAATGGGCAGATGAGCACGAAAACAAAAATCTGAAAAATGTGTTCGGACATCCGCATCAATCTCTAGTTTGGTATCACATCCAATTACAGGTCTGATGACCTTCAAAGGAAAATGATTTCTACTTGTGCAAACATTCAATGCTGGTGCATACAGACTAGTAGGAAAACTTAAAACAGGAACCAGTAACACTTACCAGGAGGAGAATCCCAGGAATGGCATCAACATGGTTTGGCGAAAAACCGCTAGCCCTTAAGAGAAGATGGATTACCATTGCCGCAACCACCGAGGTCATGAAGGTGGTGCAAATGAGAAAGGCGTCTCTGTACTTGAGGGCTGTGCTGGGTTGGAATTCAAAAATGAAGTTGTAGTTGATCCTTGTTCCCTTCCACATGAGGAGGTTGCACCCATACATAAACAAGTGCAAACTTAACAAGGCAAAGACACTGCATAAGATCACATTTGGTTCATCAATTGCGTTGTTGCTTGCAATTTGCATTCTCCTACTTAATAAACCCTTCAGTTCTTGTCAATCCAGTTAAAAGGAATGCCGTTTTAGTCACCTAGTCCATTGAAACATAACAAGTGCTTCCAATTCTTTGCCAAACATTTTTTTGTTAAAAAGATTCTAGAGTAAATGGACTGCTAATTGCAACATTAGTACATAATTTATGATTTTTTTTGGTCAAATCGATCTGCAAATTTTAAGTTGAAAATCATGTAGACAATATATGTGAAGAATTACTAGGTGGATTAAAGATAATGTTTATAAAGTCACCTGAAAACAGGGTAGACAGTTTCCACATATGATCTTTCAGAATTTGGCCTAAAAATACCAGATAAGTGAGCCAAGATTGCGTATACACTGAACAGTGATACAAAACAGCCAGTAAATAATCCTGCAATCAGCAAAAACACAAAGGGACAACTTCAGTTGATGAACACAAGCAGAATTTTCCTGAAACCACCAGCATCCCTGGTTCGCGAGTCCAATTCTAAATGCACTAACAAGCATGGATGAGGGTTAATTCTACTAATGGGATTAGTGGCCAGCACTCTTTCTTGTCCAGTACAGAAGGTGATGTTTCTGTCATTAGTTGAAAGAAAGCAGAGATGTTACATAATCTTGTTCCGTTTATATCATGCAGTGTGATTAGTCGGACCAATCATGGAAGAGAATGCTTAGACTGACACACACACACACACACACACACACACACGCTAAAAAAGCCAAGGATATAACCTGAGCCCAAAACCATTGCGTATCCAAAGTCAAATCTCACAACTTGTATTAACCCTTAGGGGCTATTCTCTTCTCATTTACCACTACCTCAGGAGAAATGAATTTTTCTCCATATTTCTTTGCCAAATGCACTAAATTAAACGTATAGTGATGAATATTGTTCTTAAACATTAACGATCCAGTATAAGAGAGGAAGGGAGAGGGAAAGACTAGTTACCAACAAAAAAAGTGACCATGTGAGACTCTCTTTGTCTCTGGGGTCTCAGGAACTTCATAGCCTTTTTCCTGTCATTGTTGGCGAAGTGCTTTGTGAATATGGACTCCACATCATCCATTAGCCTAACAATCTTATCAACAAAATATATTATCACCCATAATGCCTATTAGAAAACCATTAATCCCACTCTCCAAATGTAATTAATTAAAACCAGTAAACAAAATGCAAATAACATAATTGTGGAGATCAGCTAACCACAAGATGGCACAGACATTAATTTTGATATGGACAGACATTTGCTAGTGGTAGAAGAATTAGGGACCAAAGCATGATCACGTGCAATCGATCAAAGGATGTAAGAGCACCATACGCACAACAAGGCATCTTATTACCTTATCGGAGCTAATAAAGTGGGATCTCTTCACTACTTTCAAGTAACTTGCCGATGCCTGCTGATTGGATACCTGTTTATGTATACAATATCCCAGTTTTAATTCTATAAACACCAAACGAAGTTTATGCAAATGACATGTAGAGTAGGAAAATCTTAAAATTGCATCACTAATAAATACATAAGAATACTTGAAAAATGACTTGGAAGTCCTGCCCGCTACCTTAATTCTTCACAAAGAGATTGGTCGTGTTTGATTCTAGGTTGGGATGTTTGTTCGGTCTCACATTCTTCATGTGAGGAACATATATATATTGATGTTATTGTCTCCAACTCGAAGTTAGAAAAGGTTTGCTTTCACATGATACAAATATTCTTAATTTCTGAAACTGAACCGATCGATCGATGTGTGTACATCCTCGCGGTTTCCTTGCAGGGATGATTTTGTATAGGGCTCTACCCTGTTTAGTTGATTTTGATTATTATAATTTTTCAGATAAAATTATAACCAACTAATGGAAAATATATTTCGATTTCTTCCTTCCATTACCAATCATAGTGCCAACATGTATACTGAAAAAGCTGAGATAGAACCACCTTACCTTGTCGAATTTCTTCAATATTTTCGTGAAGGCCACCATATTCAATGAGCTGCCAAGAATAGGCAAACATATATATTAAGATATTTCATGATACAAAAATCCTCAGAAGTTGCAAGTCTCTCTCTCCGAGCGTATTTTAATAATTGAGATTTTATAAATATAATCAATTGAAGGATTTTAGCAGCGGCGCCAATACTTGATTTGGTCAGGAATACATATTGGAGTAGGAATTAACCTGTACGTTTTAAGCAGACCAAGGCCTCTATAGAGCTCCACAAATGCACCTCTAATCATCTTCTCAGCACACTGGATCTTCTTTCTATTAATGAAATCACCAGCACCTTCTTTTTTAGGATTATTGACCAAATCTTCCCACAACATCGATGTTACGGCTGTGATTGTTCGTGTTGGTGTCGTCGCCGGAATGTCAATCCTCATTGCCATCTTATGTTTCCCTTTCTTTGTTTTCGTTCTTGTCGCCGAATTGATGAAATTGATACCATTTTTCTCTAGTGCTGCGATGATTTCATCAGTTTGTGAATCTGTTGAGATCTCATTTGATTCAGTTGCACTCTCTGCATGCATGATTGCAATATCAGAAACACGTACTATATATATATATATATATTTGCTTATCGTCTTGTCACTCTCTCTTGTATGAAAAGCCTAGAAGTTAGAGATTCAACTTCGTGTGTAAACGGTCTAATGAGTATTGAAATTTTACGAAACTGAATTAAATTTGTGAAGATGTGATGGGTCGTAGCTAGATCGATGCTGGGCTGATAAGATTAGGGACACCAATTTCTCATCTCATGGACAGCAAGAAAACTGCTGTCCTCTTATCTTATATCACTGTCGGTCTTTCAGCATTTCTATCCATCAAAGCTTTCCGCATGAACAACATTTCTATCTATCTACTCCTATCAAACTAGATTCGCTAAGCATCAAACATCAATAAAATCTCTCTTTTTAGAAACAAGACATCTGATATGATATTCCGTGCACAAGATTATCATCAGAAAACATGCGACTACAACACGCTAATTATTTTTTTTCATCCAATATTTTCTCTTCTTTCGTGTGTTCTAATTGAGTCTTGCCAGATTTCTTTTTAACAATCTTCATTAATTTTTAGCTTTTGTTTTAATGCATTAATTACTAGAACATGTTTGTAAGTGTGATTTTCACTCGGAAATACATTAAAATAATATTTTTTTTATTTTTTTAAAAATATTTTTAACATCAGCACATTAAAATGATCTGAAAACATCAAAAAAATTTAATTTAAAGTAAAAAAATATAAAAAATTAATTTTTTTAAAAACGTTTTTAAAATAAAAAAACAATAATCAATACCCTAGTATTAGATGACTCCCTCTCTTCTCATCTCTGGAAAGGTGTTCTACGGACCGTAGTTAATTTGACAATCGTGAATTAAACAAGAGATATATTCCTGCTGTGTGGTCTCATACCCTCCAAGAACCAAATTGTAATTAAGAACAGTAACTAATTAATTATCAGAAACGTAGATATATTTTGGATCAAGGAAAATTCAAAATAGAATAACAACATTCGAAAGGAATTTGTACGTTTTTTCTACATATTCCATGAGCATGAAATGGGATTTTTTTTCAATTTGCACTGTGTATATAGATGGATACGGACGCCATACGACAATCAGCATCATAGAAACATTTGACAAAAAATTCAAAGATTCCACGTAAGACAACTAGCTAGAATCAACACATCTCTTTCTGAAATCAATCACATCATGGCATGACATCTTACAACCATTGTTTTAGTTTAATACGTTCCTGTTATATGTGTTCTCATCACTTAAAACCAAACAAGAATAAATAAAACCATAATCAATTGTTCCTATGTAATTACTGATTTTATGTTTATTTTTATAATAATTAATATATTATTAATGAAACTAGTTTACTATTAAAACTCTCATAAATTAAAATTCAAAACATTAAGGAATGTACAAAATAGAAATATTGACAAACTCTTAAATCAAGAACACTTCACTTATTATTGGTCCATGATAAAATGCATCATGTAGTCCTGTAATTAAATCATTCTCTATATATATAAAATTACTGATTTTATGTTAAGAGAAGAAAAGGAAGCCCTAACCAGAAAAATCAGAGTTCCGAGGTGAGGATGACCAAGAACGAGAAAGAACCCCGGCGTTCGGCTTACGGCGGCGTTCGTTGAGGATCCGTTTGAGGTCCAGCAAAATCTCTAGCTGCTTGTTCAGAATCTCTCCTCTTTCAAGAAACTCACTCTCTTTGGTCTTGTAAAACTGGTTCACTTTATTTAGCTCCTCATCCAATCCCTCGAAAAACACCCTCACCTAAAATATGAAGTGCAAAAATACAAAGACAAAGAAATCAAGAGCTCTAAATGTGTCTCTCCCCCTCATAATTGTAAGGAACATCATAAAACATATTAGTAAAATTAATCCACTTTTTTTTAAAAAAAAAAGTAAAACCTAGTAAGTAACAAGTGCTTTATAGCGTTCTGAGGTCATGCGACTATTTAATATATACCTCATCTTCTTCTGAGAACAATTGAACAAGCTCAGTTTGGTACACTTCTTCATCACCATCCTCCATGCTCTTGCTCCTTACCTGTAATTAACCAACGAAAAATATATACTAAACAACCTCCTTGATTGCCTTTTGCTGAACCTTTTCTTTTAGTTTTATATTTTTATCGGAGTCCGGCCTGTTCTTCTCTATGTTATTCACAATAATATCGTGACATTGAGCACCCTGTATAACCGTTTCCTTGATTTCGTGAGAGAATGGGAAGACTCTTGCTAGATGAAAAAAATAATACAAAAAGAAGCCTCACTTGCTGGACTATAACAACATTTCCTCGAGTCCCATGTACCATCATTACCAGTTTTTAGTGGAGGTTTGAGGAAAAGAAGAGCTTCCACTTATGCAGTAGCTAGAGAAATTAATTACATATTTAATTAATTAGTGGAGAGAATTGTGACTTTTACATATGTAAAACAATAGATTTGTGACTTCAAAAGAACGGCGACAGATGCTGCAATAAAGATGCCTGACCCATTCATTCAACGTTGGGTGTCGACTACAGGGAACTCTTAAAATAAGAGAACAGCAAAAATACCCTAAATAAAACCAAAAACCACCTGGAGTTTTGTAGAGAAAGCGATTATTTTCTGGTACGATGGTGCGTCAGCATAGGCTGAAAGAGGAAGAGGAACAAAAACCGAGGATATATACCCAAAAATGATGAAAACCGAAAGGTGGAGTAATTTATGTATCGGCGCATGTATCTACACATCCGAAAACCTGATACTTTATGGGTGTAAAATTGATTCCACGCTGCTCTGAAAAAATTTGATTTTTTTTTTTGTAATTTTAAGTTGTTTTTAATATGTTGGTATTAAAAATAAATTTTAAAAAATAAAAAATTATATTATTTTAATATTATTTTAAACAAAAACATTTTAAAAATTAATCGCTCGATAATAACAACAAATTGCGCCATAATATTAGCCCCATGAAACAAAAACAAAAATCTAATCGAAATACTCCGATTTCTCGGTTTGTGAACGTACCGGGAAAGCCAATTGATGGCCAAAAGCCCATCTTAACTATTTATGTACCCAACTTCACCCAAATGAAGATGGAAGATTTCACGTTAAGACATGAATAATACACACATCAATGTGCACATGATATACATGTGTGTTCATATACATGCATGTATGTATATGTTAAGTTGACAAGTACCTGAATGATTTCGGTCATGGTTTCAGAGTGGAAGAGCTTGCTGGATATATTATTGGCGAGGGAGCGAATGGGATCAAAAATCGAGAGACCATATTCATGATCAAGAACACGGTGGGGATGTGCGGATTTTTGTGAGAGTTTGATCTTCTTTATCTGTTTTTTGAGTTGCCAGTAGTTTACAAAGGCGTCCTTCCATTCTGGGATTAGTTGAGCTTCAAGCTCCTTTGAAAACTTCACCATTTTCTTCTTTCAAAATGGAAAGGAATTGTTGAGAGAAAGATAGGAAGAAGAAGAAGGAGAGAAGAGGCCCTTAGAGGGTGTGAGAGGGATTAGGGAGGTTTATATATATAGAAAGAGAGAAACGTAGGGGGGAATGAAGTGAGGTTGTTGGTTAGTATTCATGGACACCATGGCAATCTTTTCTTGCACACTTAAGTTAGGTAGCTAGAAGTGAAAATTGGAAAATAAAAATTAAATAAGTTTTCAGTCTATGCAAACGTAAAAATAATGGGCATTTGTATAAAAAGAAATAAATATGCACTTGCGTGTTTGATATATTGAGGCTAATGATGTTTTTAAAAAATATTTTTTAATTGAAAATATAGTAAAATTAATTATAATTTTTTTTATTTTTAACATCAACAAATTATATATATATATATATACACACACTTAACAATATTAAAATCAATTAATGTAGTACCTGGAAAAATTATCAGTAACCCTAAATATCAATAGATGAAGGAATTGATCGGTAAAAAAGCAGGCCGACAAAATATCAAATACAACAAATAATTAAATCTAACAGTATTATATCTAACTACTTCAAATATTTTTATTGTATAGTGGAAGAATCAGTACAGAGAAAATCAATCTTAATTATCAAACAAGAAATATTAAATTATATATGCTTATTATTTTATGTAATCTGTACATTAATGTACGCACAATCTCATTTATCTCATGTTCTAAACTCACATTATTCTATCTAATCTATGTACTAAAATACGCTCACATTAATCTCATGCTTTAGAACTCCCTTAGTTGAATCCCCTCAATATATAACATGAGAAATTAAAAATCTTTTTAAGATTGAGATTACACAAATGTAGCTTACATGGACTAAATCTAATTAAGCATTATTAATTAGAATCTCATCCATTTTCATTATAAAAAATAAAAGAAGATATGATATTTTTGTCTGGTTGATTATATAAATGAGGAATTGAGCTCATAAATTCGGGTATTGAGTTATTAATTATTTCTTTAAAGAAAATAATTTAAAAACAAACTTTTATATAGCATTACTCTTAATTTTTAATGCTTATATTCTACACACACAGAGAAATTGGGAGTAAAAGAATTAATTCTCATAAATGCACCAGTTATAGATAACTCGTCTATGATTAGATTAAATTAAAAAAAAATATTTTAATATTTTAAAATTTAAAATATTTTTTTTTAAAATATTTTTTTAATATTTTGAATTAAATCTATTTATTTTTATATTTTAAAATATTTTTGAAAAAATTTAAAATTTTTTTATTTTTTTGCTTCAAATTAATATTTTTTAATATTTTTAGAATATTTTAATATACTAATATTAAAAATAATTTTTTAAAATAAAAAATATTATTTTAATATATTCATAAATTAAAAAACAATCATTATAATATTCTCAAACACAATTTCAATAATCAAAATAATAAGTTGCATTTGGTTTAATTTAGAGGTTTTTTTCCACACGAATTACGATGACAGAATCATTAGAACAGTGCTGTTTGAAAATTCTGAATCTTTTCATCATTCTAATTTACTACAAGCGAAGACCGACGCTCTATTTATCAAAAGAAAGAAAAGAAACTCGGTGCTCTATATACCATTTTATTTTCTTTATTGTCTTATATAGATGTCACATCAATTAGTAAATAGTGGTAATTAATGACATTAACACTACATATATTTTACTATTACTGTATATTTAATTGATGTTATATAACACCGTAAAGTTTTCTTTTTAGAAAAGCCCATGGATGAAGCTACCCCTCCCTGTCCAGTCTCAGGATAAAAGCTTCATGCCCACTCGGTTCGAAATTTATCATGCACGTTTGTCATCTCGTAATATTTTATATATTTACTGGATTTAAGGATATTTGATGAATTATAAAATTAGTTGTAATATGTGTAAATTGATTCAGATATTTATGTAAATAAAAAAAAATAAAGACTTCATAATGTGTTGTATTATATTAGGTTTTTTTTAATGTTAAAAATTAAATTAAATAATGTTAAAATAATAGTTGATTTAAAAAAAAAAGGTTATAAAAAGTAAGTGCTAATCTTAAAATTCAAAATATAGCTTGGATATAAGTACATCTTCTCCATAAATAGGAATCAAAACATAGCTAAGCTGAGCGTTAACCAAGTGGTTCTGCCATTAAGGAACTAGCTTATTCTAATTTCTCCATTAAAATATAAACAATGGGGTCTTGAAAACTTGAACTTTCCTTATAATAGTGTTAGAATAAGAAATAAATTTGGCACCCAACATCAACGTCATTTGTGATCGGTTAATTGGGCTCAAGATCATTTTTCTTCAATGTAGAATAATTCTGAGTGCAGAATCAGCATTAGGTAGCGGATCGTTTGATCTCCAGTATAATTAGTAACATTCTTCCTCAATTACTATAAAAAAAATAATTGGAGGTCTTTTTACATTTTGAATCGCATCTGATGGTATGGGGAGCAACAACCCAAACAGTGGCTCTTTCAGTGCGTTTAAAACACGTGGATAGATTCTTTGCCAGAATATACACTCAGTTTTGCCAACTGGGAAATGATCGAGGGGCCTTGTAGGATCTGAAGAGCACTGTTGAGAAGTTGTTTTGTACAGTGCAAGGGACAAAAACAATGGTTCTAGTGGGATTTGCTGATGAAATAAATAAGCCGTGGAGCCAGATTTGCCAGAACTTTTTTCTTTTTGAGTGATTCGTGACGTTGGAACAATGCATTCCTTTTTGTGTTCACCCACTAAGACAAGCCCCCATTTTATCAGATTAGTGGACTGTATGTAGATAGGGAACCCATTTTTGGTGAAGAAAATATATTCAAAGCTTGACTCTTGAGCCTTAAAAGATTGCCCATAACTTGGGACATGCAGTTCAAAAATCAAATTCCTGGGATGCGGTTACATGCCCTTTTAAGGGCAGTATTTAAGGTTTGTCTGCAATTGGATGAAACAGGAGTTCAAACTTGTGAGAATGTCGTCCTTGAATCATAGTAACATTTTTGGGCTTAAAAAAGAATGTACTTTACTTCAGTTGGAATCGGAATATTTCTATTGAGACAGACTGAAGATTTAGAAAGATCAACCTTTTTTTTCTTCTTTTAAGTCGAGGGACATAATATATTTAAGAAGCAGAAATCCCAGAATGGAGAGGGAAAGTTACATAAAGAGCTGCTGCGAAGTGCAGCATGCAGCCATAACAGAAATATTTATACAGATTAATTATCTAGCAACAACCGAAAAAGTATCTTGTTAATTTAAGCGTAATTTTGAGTTTGATAGTGCCCAGGTGCTGTCAATCTTGGGAAGATACAAGATTCTGTCCATAAGAACAGTACATAATTGAACGTGGTGGACCCTGTCCTTGGATCTTAATTGAGAAAATGACCCTATCCTGCCGTAAGAGCCAAAGATCTGTAGTTTAACACCTTCACAAACGAAGTAACAGTAAAGAAACTGTGCTGAACAAAATAGAAAACAATGTCCAATGTCCCTCTTTGTTCTGGTTATGAGTGCTCATGACCTTAATTTCCACCATCAGAGAGAGGAGAGAACTATAAATATTATTTGTCTAAGTCTATGGAGACCTTTCTAGGTCACCTTTCCATTTAAGCGTGTATTTTTCTGCAACAAAAAGCAAAATTAATGCATATCCCACTACTGGGAGTTGCTAATATATATATGTTTTTATTTATTTCATTAATTCTCACTGTGTTTACAAGTACCCCTTGTTCTCTTCTACTACTTCTTCATTTAACTAGCCTTTTATGGTTTACTTTAGTACTTAAATAGGTATTGTTTTAGAGAAAAACATGGTCACTTTTCTGGTCCATAAACCATTGCTGCATGGATATTGATTGGTGTGTGCTGGTCAAGATGATTCTCATCAATCTTTCTGATCTGGCTCACATACAAATTCCACAAGCAAGTGAACGTGATTAAATCAAAAGGGGAAGTGGGTTAGATGGAGTAGCATTTGATTCTTTAATAAAAGACGTAAATATCTGTACGAATTGCATTTGTCAGATAATTAATTTAAATCTAGCTTGCGCACATTAACGCCAATTCCACTTCAGTGGAACCTTTTCCTTTATCTTCATCATAAAGATGACCAATTAATGCAGACATCAACAATGACACGCTAAACTTTTAATTATGATAGTGCAAACATCGGTTTGGCCATTAAGAACGTAGATTACTAAGACTAACACCCTTTTCTTGATGACTGCATGCTGTTTAAACCGGGATTACTGTTTTGTTTTTCATCATCTTGGTTGTATTTTTTTCTTAAAATTATACGTTTTTTTCAGGGATCGTGGCACCACTATAATATAGTGTGGATAGAAACTAAAGTTGTCAGACCTAAAATTACAGCCTAAACGGTAAAGAAATAGAGAGAAAATTAAACCCTATGTTTCTGAAAAGTCTATAATTCAATAACTTGATCTCTAAATACAACTCTCTATACAGTACTTTTAGTTAGGTTGCTTGTAAAAACTTCTAAATAAAACTGAGAAAATAATAAAAGAAAAAAAATTAAATAAGAAAAAAAATTATAAATCAACTATGAAAATATAATAAATTCTAAGTAGTAACTTCAGGCTTTATTTTAAAGTATTTTTGACCTAATGATAATAAAATTTTGACGAAACAAAAAACAAGGTTTTTGAAAATTTCTGTTAAAATTTCAATTCAATTTGAAAATCAAATAAAAAATTATAATTATTTTTATTAGGCTGCATGTTTAACTGTATCATAACACTAATTATCTAAAAAATTTGTTCATCTAAATATAAAACTAATCTCGTTTCTCATACGTTAACTAGGTGTTACACCATTAATTTTATGATTTATTTAGGTTTTTATGAAAATATAAACTGAACTACTTTTGGTTAATTAATGGATAATGCACGATTGCTTGGCTCAAAATATACCACATGTTGCAAATATATAAGTGTATATATTATATCAAAATATTTTTTTGGGACCTTTGTTAATGTTTTAAGTTCTTGGATTTGGTAGCTTTTTAACAATTTAAAATCTTAGTGCATGAAATAACTTGAAGTCTGCATGCCAAAGAAGTCAAGTTTGTAGGGTATATATGTATTCCATGGGATACACGTAAACAACCACATTCTACATTAATAAATCAATTTTGTAGGGTGGTTGTATACATACACGCGCGCGCACGCGCATGGTATACAATACACGTAAACAATTACACTCTGCACAAATAAATGTCGATATATAATTCTTTAATATTGATTAGATAAACTATTAACAGATACGTACATAGCTAATTCGACACATTTATCTATTGAAATAAGATTAATTTGTTGGCTGGACTAATAGCCCATAAATATGAAAAAAATAAAAATAAAAGGAGAACTCTTACATGTAGCGGATAAAATTTGAATTATGATCTCACAAATTTTTATTTTTTCTTTCAAACCAAATAATTCACTCGTATGTATTTGAAAGAAATAAGTCTTTGTACATGTACATAAAATAAGATCCAAATCATACCTAATCTTCTTCTTCTCTAATCTTCCTCCTCCTTTTAGTAAAGATTTCATTAAATTGAAATTAAGGAAGGCTTCTAAATTTGTATCCGAAGCTAACTCAGCATAATAAAATTATCTAAATGTAGAGAAGGAACCGAACTTATATATTATTGAAAATGTATCCAAAACATATACAATAAATCTTTATATATATATAAAAAAGGTAGACTCTAGATCTAAAAAAATTAAAAATTATTGATCTACAAGTGGACGGATTATTGAACTGTTTTTCAGCAATCTACTAATGATTGTGTCCTCTTGTTTTCCTCTTGATATTTATTGTTAACCAAGAATCGAATACCAAATCATAAGCTATATTATTCATAAAACTTTAGTATTGTTAGGGATTGTTTTAATTAATAAAAAGGTTAACGGGTACATTTAAGGCCAAGTTTAAAGTGGGGTATATTCATTTTTAGGATTAAATTTTTGTTGGAAATTACTCTCCATTAAATTTCTTTAACAAGGAACAATAATATAATTAAAATAAATTATAATTGTGAAAAATCCTAAATTAACATATAATTGTGAAACCCAAGATCCTCTATCCAACATAGAAAATAAAAAAGATTTTCTTTTAGCTTATATATATATAATAGGAAGTTGAAGAGTCACAAATGAACCTTAGCAAAGTAGTATGAGTTTAAGCTATACACGCGCGCTCGGCTCGGCTCGACTCGGCTCAACTCCACTCAAGCTTAGGCATGGGCCCTGAGTTTGAGTTTGTTTTTTGCTACCCTACTATGGACATAGATTTATATTTATTATCAAACAATTCTATGGCCTATAAAGAACCATTTTTTGTAAGCTCAATTATGAATATTCATCGTATGAATAAAAGGTTTGAACAATTAGTCTTCTTCATCTTTATGAACAATTTTTTTTCAAAAAACAAATATCTAGATTTAAAGCTAAAAACTAACAGGTTTGAATTCATTTTATCGCGAGTAATTGAGGTAAAATGATGAGAATTAATTCTTGTAATTACTAGAATTAATTCTTTATCAGTTTTGGAATTTGACCCAAATTAATTATTAAACATCATTAAACTTTTAATTTGGCTCGTGATTAAATCAAATTGGCTTATTAAAAATCTAATTGTATTCCTGGACTTAATTTTTATACAGATTCGTCCAAAAATAATTTAATTTAACCTTGAATCTGCATTATCTCTCTAGTCTATGGTACAATAGGTTATGATTAGGCTTCCAAGTTTATCCAAAACTTCAGGTTGATTTTTTTTGTATATATCCAAAACCTTCCTTAACCGGATTTTGTCAATTTTTTTGTCTTTTTATTATTAATTTTTTTTAAGGAAAAAGATAACTTTTGAGGAATAATCAAAAAATAGGTTATGACAATGATCTCATGACCCAGGTCGGGAGTTCACAGATTAGTTAGGTTGACTTAGGTTTTTTTCATCCTTTTTCTAATTGAGTACTTTTTTTTCAATATTATACTTCAACATTAGGTTGATTGGGAATCATACCTTAATTTTTTTTATTTGCTTTCTATGAAGTAATCTTCATTTCCAGACCCGGGTTTGACAGGTTAAGACTGGTTGACTTATGTTATTTTTTGTCCTTTTGTTTTCTTTTTCTTCCAATTTATAGGTTGATTTGAAATTGGGCTCTATAATTTGTTTATTTGTATTTTATAGGTTTATCACAGTCTTATAACTTGTGTTACCCATTTTGGGCACCCACAATAACATACAAGAAATAAAAAAACAAAAGACAAAATACACAAAAAAAAATTAAAAACATTGAAGAAAATAAAAACATATACAAGATCACCTAGGAAATTGCCAAATATTTGTTGAGGAAGGTCAAAATATACAAGATGGGAAGATTTAATAGTGTATTTTTTACTGATAAAGGCCTTATTGGCATATAAGATTCAATTTAAGGAGGAAAATTTAAAATTTGATGTTTAAAGACTCAATTAGAATATTTCAAGGTTTAATTGAATTTATTGAGGGCTTATTTGCTAGAAAAAATAATCTTTAAATTCAATTTAGGCTTTAATTAAAAAAAATTAAAGTTCGAGTGTCGAATTGTAATTTTAAAGATTTGATTTGGTCATAGCAGGCGCTTAATTGCATATATATTGAGTTTAATGGACAATTAAGGACTTAATTGAAGAAATCCAAAACAAATAACCAAACCAAAAAAGACATGTGAATGCAAGTGATGGAATTGATCAAATCAAGGGTCCAATTAAAAAAATTAGAAGTTTGTTGATCAAATAAGGATTAAAATACACAAATTCATAACTAAGGACTAAAATGAAAATGGTTGTCAACTTTGTGGCTAACAGTTGAGTTTGGATGGTTGAAATTGCAAGGTAATTACGGGTGCAATTAAAAGCAATTGGAAGAATAAAGACTAAATTGCAATTTTTCAATGCCCTAAATTAAAAACCTTAAATGGCGTGTCTTGCAAACTTAATAAAAAGAGTGAGTGACACGTCGTTTATCAACTAAAATTCTCTTTTTTGTCAGTTTTGATTGAACGAGTTGTCAACTTTAAATGAAAAAATATGGAGTTATAGACCTCTGAATCTGAATTGAGAAAGGTTGGATTCAAAGGAAAGGTGTACACCCCCCTCTACCAACTTCAGGTAGTCTCAGGTGACGATGATGTTAGAGCTGATCCAACAAGGCTTCGAAAGTGGGCAACTCAGTCAGCTATGACTGTAATACCATTCTGCAAAAACTAATATTTTTTTCATGTGTTCACACTAAAATGCTTCTCACTAGGTTTTTATCAAGGGCTTACAACATTTCCTTCAAGATAAAGAGGTCAGAATGGATTCAAAACCTTTCAAAAGCCCTTAGCAAAACCCAATAAATACCCCCTGGAAAATCAAAGTGAAAGGAGGGAAGAAAAAAGTAAGAAAAACTTGATACGAAAGCTAAGTGTGAAGGCTTAAGAGCCTAAGACAGAGTTTTCTGAAGTTTTGAAAGGGTAGTAAGTTGTTAGAGGCAAAACTTTCCAAAGAAAAGCAAAAAGAGAGTAGTTGTTCTAAGTATATTTTATGATCCAAAAGTAGAGTTCATGTGGCTTGCTTGAGGTGTTTTTTTTTTTTGGTTTATGTTTATGTTTACATTCATGGAAATGAGGTTTGGAATGCTAAACAAGCAATGTTGTGTTTACCTCTTTTGTTACTGTGATATTTTGATCTTGTTTTTTGAAGTTTTAGAAGCTTTCTAGTTTAGTTGTTTTTAATAAAATGGTTTTGTTTTAGTTTTTATTAGCTTAAGTAATGCATGTTGAAGCAAAGATGTTTATCTCGGGCTTGCTAAGTCTGTGCATGACCAAAATAAGTTTAGAAAACTAATTATGAATCCAAATTGCATGAATATATCGGTTGTTTTAAGTTAACAAGTTTTGAAATTGAAACCTCATACATAATATTGATGATTTGATGTTATTTGTTAATTACTTTAATTCAAACATGTTTGTTTATGTTAGTGTTACTTGATAGATTGTAGAAAGCATGTTTTAAATGTAAAAATAAAAAATGTTAGTTTTTAAAACTTGAGTGGTTGAGTTTTGTTGGAAGTGGTTGGGTTTTATTAGACAATATTCTTCGTGTTCTTGGAAGATCACTGCCTTAAATTCATGATTTTTACCAGTCCGGTCCATTTCTTTGCACTAAACACTTTATTATACTTGATTAGTTAATAATCTAGGGTTTATTTGTATTAATAACAAGTTTGAATGGTTTTAATCTTTGAGTTTTGGTTTTGATCTAAAACTAATTTTGATCAAATCGTGATGATTCTTTTATAATCGAAGTGAATGGATATTAGATTATTAATCCTTTCATGATTTACAATATGTTTATGTCCTTGATTTGATCGTATCTAGTCTAGTTGAAGAGTCACGTTGTTGGATTCGGGTTGAATGTTCTTCATGTTTATTTTTTTGTGTTTGATCCATTTAACCAAGAAATTTTGAGTTTTCATTTTTTTTTGGCAAGTTTAATTTGTTTTTGGCTTTGGTGTTGTTTTTAGGTTGTTTCTCGATCAAACCAGGATTTTTTGTTTGGTTTATGGTCAAACCAAATATTTAAGGTCAACCCAATCAGTTCAAAATCAGATCAAAGGTTTAAGACCCTATTTGGCTTACAATCTTATTGCTAAAGGGAATTTTGGCTTATGGGTGTGTTTGACAAACACGACCTTAGACCTATTTTGATAGCTTTATTTCAAGAAAAAAATATTTTTTTTCTCTTGCTTATGGCCAAAAATCTTAAAATTATTTGAACATTCTGTTTTAAAAAAATCTAAAATAATGACCTGTTTTTTTTAAAAAAAAAAATATTATATGAATTTTACAACAAGTTTGTAAAATTTCAAAGGATTTTGTTCTATATTTCAAAAATATTTTTGGTAAGAAAATCTTTTAATATAAGGATAAAAAACCTTAAAGAGTTTAATATTTAAAATACTATTAGGGATTCCCTAATGATTTTTTTATTACTCAATTTAGTACAAGTATAAACATCCTGCATGATAACACTTAAATATTTTTTTACATTAAAAAATATTATTGACAACACTTAAATATTTTCTTACATTTAAAAAAGTTTGATCTGAACTTGATCATAATCTAATCAAATCTAATAAGATAAGAACTCACCTGACCGGCACTATAAATTAAAAACATGAAAATAAAAGTCCATATATTCCCTCCTCTTTTTAAAGTGTTTTCATTATATTTTGGAATCGTATACGTAACAAACATTGAAGGCACTATAGGTTGTTATCCTCATTTAGTGGGAAAATCTTCGGCTACATATATGAGCCATGGAGCTCTAGTGGAAATGAGAGAAATGTATCGTAAGACCCATCGATCATTTCTACGGCCATGATCTCTCGCTTTGTTTTTCTTCTTTCTTTCTTTCTTTTATTTTATTTGATATTGATCCACTAAATTTGGAAGGTAGAGATAGAAAGAGAAGACCACGTTCGATATATGGCCTTAAAGAATTAATGGAGTGATCAAAAGGAAAACAATAAGAAAAACAACATCATTATGATAAACTTGAATATTATTTCAAATATCAATAGTAGAATCTCGATTTTTCTTTAATGATGCCGGTCCTGGATATGATTACAGACGAACAAAACTACTATATTCTAACATAAAGGCTTTCTTTCTCAAAGTCATGCTTAATCTTGCATCGTATTTTAAAAAGATTGCAAAGGTGGATGATGGACCTCTATGTATTGGTTTTTTTTTTTTTTGGTTCTTTGTTCTTTGGATGATTCTTGAATCATCAATTCAATATCTGTTATTGACCACGATATATATATATATATATATATATATATATATATATATATATATATATATATATATATATCCATTAGCTAAAATCAAAATAGTGTTTAAAACATAAAATATTCCTTCTTCTATTTTTTCAAAAAAACAAAATATATTTATCATTATCTTATCATAGTAAAATACATGTCTTAATTTAATATAAAGATATATTGAAAGTGTCAAATTAAAAAAATTATGCGGAGCTTTAATACTATATTAAAAAAGAGAAACAAGATATTAGAAATGGTAGATGTTTTGATTTTTTTTTATGATGCCCTAAAAATCCAAGTGGTCTAGGATCAAGGTTATCGAGTTGGATAATTGGTTAATCAATTGATCCTAATAATTTCATCCATTCTCTCTGGTGAAGGTTGTTGATAACTTGTACGTGGTGCTTGGCAGATCAATGTGACTTATGGCTAGTACCAGGGGCGGAAGCAATACATTTTAATTTTCTTTAATTACCGGGTAATTAAGTAGGAGGAAAAGTTATAGTATTTTAAAGAGGTAGGCCTGTGACTCTACTTTTGATTTCTTTTAAATTTACTATTGACGTACATAGAAAAAAAATAATATAAGAGCATTTTTTTGTGAAATAAAAAATAGAGCCATCAATTTTTTCTAATTTAAATTCTGCAGCCAATCAAAAACAAAAATAAAAACATAAATCATGAGCAAAATTTTTCTATAAAAAGATTAAAGCAGAGTCACTAATTAATTTATCTTTTATCAAACAAAACAAGATAATTTAAATTTAAAATTTATTTTTGTTTTGTTTCGAAATGTTTGTTAATAATTTGATGAGGTTTTTTTTTATATAATTCTATCATTTTTTCTCCTTTTTTTTTCTCAAATCTGCTAGTTCTACCAATTGTTTTTTAAATTCTTGTTATAGTGATTTTTTTCTTCTAATTAATTAGATATATTTTATTGGTTTGTTTTGATTATGTTTGGATCTTTTTTATGTTTTGTTTTTACCAGAACCACTAAAATTATCAATTTTTGCTTACGATATATGTTTTGATTTTAGGTTGAACCATTAACAAAATGAGAAGAATTGATTCTTTTTTTTGAAAACAAAATATTGATAACACACAGCTTACTGAACGAGCTTTTTCAGTGATAAAGTTGTTAAAACAAGACTTCGCAATCGGATGGAGGATGATTTTCTTGCAAATTATTTGATTGTCTATATAGAAAAAGAAATTGTTGAAAGATTCACAATTGATATGATAATCAATTATTTCTATTTTATGAAAGAACGATGAGCACAATTAAAATAAATATATAAGAATCATTCTTTATTATTTTTTGCTTTATTTCAAAGTTTATCAAACATAAATAATGCTTCACTTTAGCTAATGTTTCTTATATACTTTATATGTTTATATTTGATAGGTATAAAAACCAACAACATTAAAGTGATGGATGCGTTTTGAAGATGAAATTAACTTCATTACTTTGACTCGATTTGGTATTGCTCCAAACCGTTTACCTTATACAAATGTCATTATATATTTGTAGTAAGTTATTTGAATAAAATTAAATTATGCAGGTTTTGTTTTACAACTCATGTACAATAAATTAAAACAAATATTATATCTTGTTATATTAATTTTGGCCCTCCTTAACAAATAATCCCTCCGCCCCTGGCTAGTACATGCAAAAGGTGTTATTTGGTGGATATCAGGACTCTCATGTGCTTAAGGAAGTATCTATTTAGAAAGAAAAGATACAATTATATTCTAGACAGAGATGCTCTTTATATATATACGGTAAAGAATGAAGATTGTATTTATAACCCATGAGTTTTTGTCTTTTTATGGAGAAGAAAAGGACTGAAAAGTCTTTTATTTTTTGTAATATTAATGGGGGAAAATATCACTACATATCATTAATGAGATAACATAAATGGTAGGTCCCTTAATCTTTGTATACCTATGAATATAGAAAAATTATTATATCGGATATGAATGACATATATAATTGTTCTAGATGGAGAAACATGATGGTTTATCCTGCCTATAATACTTTTAATTTAGAGGATCATCTAAGAATAGATATGTAGCCTTAGAACCTGGTAATTGTTGAATCCAAGTGCTTTGATCTGGAACGTTCGTCATACCCATGTTATCTTGAGTTTGGCTGACTGGCCAACCCAAGTACTTTAGGCTTGGCATATTTGTCAAGCGCTCGTTACCTTGTCGAACCCAAATACTTTAGGCTTGAAATGTTTGACCCATGTTACATTAGGCTTGGTTGACTGTTAAACCCAAGTCTTTTGAATCTGACATGTATGTTAGACTCATTTTGTTTTTAAAATCTTTCCTATTTTTTAAAATCTATAACTAAAAAATATTGGTTCATCAGTAGCCCTTAGGCATTTGCAATATAATAAAATATGAAGACTTTAATTAATTTCTTAGTTCAGATAGAGTGGGGAGTTTTGCTTGTATAAAAAGGGAGTGAAAGTTGGAAAAGGTGTAGAAAAATATGCATCAGGATTGAAAGAAATTCTTTTAGACATAAAATACAAAAAATTTATACTTAGAAAAATACTAAGAGATTGAGGGTACCATGCCTATCATTTATAAAAATTCCTAAATGGTTGCATGGAACCCAAGAAGAGTGAACCTATACTTAGAAATTTTTGAGTGATTATAGGTT
This sequence comes from Populus nigra, assembly GCF_951802175.1. Lineage (NCBI taxonomy): Eukaryota > Viridiplantae > Streptophyta > Magnoliopsida > Malpighiales > Salicaceae > Populus > Populus nigra. The sequence continues at coordinate 12,820,235 of NC_084857.1, forward strand.
CCTTGAAGAGTTGGAGCCTATAGCTTTCCTAATATTGTCATGGGGCTTAAAAGCCCTTCAATAAAAAGTGGTCATCATGATCAAAAAAAATTTACGGAGCATGAGAGCCCCTCCACTAAAGAGTGGTGATTGGATGATGTTATTATTTGTACTAGGGAGATCAAATCCATCCCTTGAAGAATGATGCATATAGCACTAAGAAGACCTCATACCAATCCCTTGGAGAGTCGTGCATATAGCACTTTGAAGACCAAGTTCATCCATTGGAGAGGGGTGTATATAGCACTGGGAAGACCAAGTCCACCCCTTTGTAATTTGAGGGACTACTACCTTTTAGGAGATTAAGTCAATCCCTTCCTAAGAGAATCGCACATTCCTATGATAATTGTGTTATTCCACTAGAGAGGCTTCAAATCCATCCCTTGGTAATTTAAGAGACTATTTCCTTTAGGGAAACTAAATTAATCCCTTCCTAGAAAAATTAGACATTCCTAGGATAATTGTGTTATTACATTAGGGAGGCTTCAGATCCATCCTTTTTTAATTTAAAGGACTACTGCCTTTAGGGAGACTAAATCAATCCCTTCCTAAGAGAATTACACATTCCTAGGATTATTGTTCTATTGCTCAAGGGAGGTTTCAAATTCATCCCTTGGTAATTTGAAGAACTACTACCCTTAGAGAGACTAAATCAATCCCTTCCTAGAAGAATTGCATAACCATAGTATAAGTTTTGAGGGGCCATGAATTGTATGTGATTTTCCATGAATTGCTTCATTTTGGATAAGCTTCTATCTAGCAAGCCATAAAGTTATCTCTAGAGGGCATGTTCTCTTACTCCTCTTATCAAGGCTTCTAAGGCCATTGACTCAATCGATTCTTCCACCTTAAGCATCTCCTCTTTGAATCTCCTCAAATATGCCCTTTTGTCTGATGTCTCGAGGTGCACGTAATGGGTCTACCTTTTAAGATGTGTATGTTTAAAATGATGTTTTGGTATAATCATAAAGTTAGGATTATAAGGTTTAGGAGTCGCCACCCAATATTACGATTATTAGGAAACCTATGATCTACGAGAGTCCAAGTAAAGGACTAGTTGTGCGTTCTGTATCTTTAATACCTGACAGTATACTTTACAATGTAATTATGTATCCCTAAATATTAAAGTCTGCAGCTAAATCCTAACACTTTAAATATAAAGCGAATAAAATAATTAATGAAAATTTTTGATATTTTGGTCAAACTCTAACAAATAATCATAAACTAGTTATGATATCTATTTTACATTTTAAAACATGAGAAAGATGCAGTTTTTGTTTTTTTTATGAAAATATGATTGTAAAACTTTAAGAATTTGGTTGTATGAACAAAAAAAATATTTTTTTTGTTCTTTTTTTGAAAGATGAAATTAATTTTAAAATGATTTGATTTTTTATTTGCACCCCTAATTGACTCTAAACTTCTAATTTTATGCAATTTTATCCCTACTTAACTTCAGAATTAGCCCTGAATTTCAGCATCTTTTTCATTGTAGTCCTTGGTTTCAGATTTATGCAAATTGACTCTCAATTTACCATTAAACTTTTAATTTGCTTAAAGTTCACTCCTGATTTTAATCAATTAGGTCCCCTATAATTTGATGCATTTTTCAAAATGGTATTTGCCCGCAAATTTTTTCAATTTAACCCTTAAATGACTATTATACTTTCAAATCTCTTCAATGTCACCCCTGATTTCATTCAATTTTGCCCTCATAATTCAACGTCTTTTTTCAAAATGGTTCTTGGCTGTGAATTTCTTTAATTTAACCCCTAATAGACCCCAAAACTTTGATTTTTTTGTGATTTCACCCCTGACTTGATTCAATTGACTTTGTAAAAGTTAAATTTGGTCTCCTAAAATTTCAATCTTCTCGATTAAGCCCAAATTAGGCTCCTAAATTTAATTTTTCACCAATTAAGCCCCTAATAAAAATCATTTCGCCTTATTTAAAGTACAATTATGTGCTTCCACCTAATTAAATCCTTCAATTGGATTCAAATTAATTCTTAAACATAATGAAACTTTAATTTGTCCAATTATTAAATCAATTTGACTTATTAAAAATCTAATTATGTCCTTAGGCTTAAGTTTTATGCAGATTCATCCAATAATGATTTAATTTGACCTTAAATCTGTAATGTCTCTTCTGTTTTTGGAATAATGGGATACAATTAGGTTCTTAATTCCATCTAAAATTGTAGTTTGATTTTTCTACACTTGGAATCCTTCTTTGGCCAACTTTTTCCATATCAGTAGTTTTCTTGCTATTATTATTTCTTTTTTATTTTTATTTTAAAAACAAAAAAGGTAAAAATTTGTAGGAATAACCCAAAAACAGGTTATGACATTGGGCAACACTACAAAGTTTTGTAGAGTTTTTCTTGACAGGTATGCTTGTGCTAAAGTGTGCTTTCAACCATAAATCTAGATCGAGATCTGAATGTGTCGAAAGGTCATCATCATATCTCTCATTCAATCTAGTGTTATATGTTTTCTGGAAAAAAAAATTAAAAAAATAATAAATTAAGAAAAATTGGTTAAAATAACATACCATAAAGTGTTAAACTCGATTATCCAGAAGATGTTGCATCCTTTTTTTGTAGTCATTAATCCACACGTGCTTTTCTGCAAAAAGCTCCATAGGGCTTGGTTCACATCCGAGAACCGTAGCTTGCAAAAGAAAATTGTTGTTAGTTAAATATATTTAGAAAAAAAACAACAACAAAAATAGATGTAATGAAAAAAAATCTTACCATCCGTTTCGTATATGAAACGAACATAATGGAGTCTTTGGTGCGCGTGGTAACAAAACCGTGAACATGATGGTTCTGGTTCTTCGCACTAGAGTGTGATTGTCAAATGAAACATTCAGACATCACGTTCTAAATATATTCCGCTCACATGGCCTTCGAAATGTACGGTGCTTTGAGACCCTTTCAAACCATAATCTTCTTCCAACCTGGAAGTTCTCTTTCTTTAACATATTTTTTGTTTTTCTTTTGTGTCTCGTACCAAAAGCACACAACATATATGGTACAAATCAATTGTTTGTTAGTAAATAAAAGGTAAAATTAACTAAAAGGATTAAAAAAATTATCTTGATTTCAATCTTACCTAGTTATAACGTGATTCTTCCAAACCATCATTGTAATCTTGTTGTCAACTCTATCCCATTCAAATTTATCCTTGCAGTTAATTTTTGTAAAATAAAGAATTCATTAATAGGTTAATAAAATAACCAAATTAATATAATAAAAAAATATTTAACTCAATACTAACCTTAAATCTTCTAAACTATGCATCAATCATAGGTTTTCATTCAGAATATTTAGAAACCTAACTCTATTGAAACAATGGAATTTCCATTGATGATTTCATTTTCGATGTTATGATTCTGACAGCCTCAATTCTTGTGAACCTGAATTTGCATTCATTAATTTAAATTAATTTTTCAAAAATTATTAACATGTCGTTATGAAGGAAAAACAAACTTACATTGAAAGTTATTTTTTCACTAAGCCTGGTAATTTTGGGTGAATGGACCCCCCTTGACATGGCAACATGGCACTTGATGAGCCCAGGTCGTGAGTGGATGCCTATGTCTCACGCGCCTATTTTTAGTCGACACCTAATGACTCATGGTCATCTGAATCACTACTAGAAGAACTATCAATGATTCTGTTCATACGACAAGTTATTTACTTTTATCTAGGTATCTACATAAATTAAAGAATTAAAATATCATAAACCATTCCTTTTTAAAAATAATTCGGCAACACCTCCCCTATATGTGAGACTACCTGAAATTTTTAAACCTGCAAATACACAACAAATTAAATTGTATTGCCAAAAATCAATTGATTTTATTTCAATCTATGTCAATCGAATAATTTCAATTATGTTAATTTAACCAAATTTTTAATTAACAACGCTACAGCCATTTTTAAAATGATCATAAGAGGTAAATATTGTACCCTCTCAAGAGCGCGACATTTACCTTTTATAGATGTCTTTGCCCTTATATTATTAAGGAATAATGACTTATTATTCATAGAAAAATATTTTGGATATTAACCACTTGAGGTTTCTTTATCCAGATATTAATAGTGAATAATAGCAAATTATTCCCAATAATATTTTGGATATTAATCCCTTTGGAATTTCTTTATCCAAATATTAATAGTGGTGAAGATGAATTCCCTAAAAATAAGATTTTTATATTTTTGAAATATTGGCCAACACCCTTTTTAATTTACAAATATATTGTAAAATCCAAAATGCGAGAAAATAATTTATGTGTTTAAAAAATCCATGCTAAAACACATTTTTGAAATCTTCAATAATTTTTTTTCAGAAAAAGGAATGTTCAAAATATTTTTAAGGTATTGGTTGTATACAACACACAAGAAAACATTTTTATATTTTGTCAAAACACGGACAACATGATTAGATACAAATATCACAATTAACAAAAAAAAAATACCTATCTATTCCAAAATTCACAAGAAGCCTAAAACAGTTCATCTCAAATAAACAAGATTCGACACACCAATTTAAACTCGAAGCCTGAACAAGACTGACCCATCATTATCTACAATAAGGCACAAGTTTGTATGCATGGAAAAAAAAATTTCTGAAACTAAAATTATAACAGGAACTGTGACCCCCCACCCATCTTTTTTTCTGAAATTGAAAAAATGTCATGCTCGTTTCTCACAAAAGGCAAGAACATATATTAAATACTAAGACCAAAAAAACAAAGTGTCTACTATCTCATTTTCACAAAACAGAGAGGTTTAAAGCATGAACTTAGAACTTGCCAAAAAAAAAACAAAAAGAACCTTTAACTAAAAAGGACCCTCCCTCATATTTTTCACTCTCTCTTCTGCACCTATAAGCCACAACTATTCATATACAACGTTCCATCGCAAGAAAACGCTCGAGCAAAGAGAGGAAGGGATGATAAAGACCTTTAAAGCTCATAAGAAAAGAATACACAGATTTAACATAAACAAAATCCAACTCAAGAGCCATGGAAGGGACAGTGGATAAGTATACTAGCAGAAAATGAAGAAATAGGTTCTGGAACATAACAAACCACAACTATAAAGTTTGAATATAGCAAGGAAGAAGAAGCTGGAAACTATACATGCAGATCTTACTTGTAGAAAATGAAGTACAAATCGATGTGCAATCCCTGCTTGTTTTGTTTTTGGTGATCTTAAGAAACCTTACTCTTTTTCGTTGTTTACTTCTATTTTCTATTATCCGCCTCCCTCCTCTCCTTTGTTTTCTCTCTTGCCTCTGCTATCTTTTCCTCTTGTTACCCTCTGTTTTTCTTTCTCTCTCTTTGTTTACCTGTTTTCTCTCCCTCTCTCGTTTCTATCTTTTTCTTTTTTCTTCCTCCATTAGGTCAGCAGATGAGGCATATATATAGCTTATACATAGTTTTATTTAGGAAAGACCCATTACACTAATCTAGGATATAATCTTGGCTAATTTCCAATCAAATAAAGCAAATTAGAAAACTAAAATATTTTGTGATTCCTATTCTGTGATTCCAATAATTATTCTTCATATTAACACTCTCATCCTAGTCGTCTGTGTTAGGGATAGAATCGCAACCATTAAATGCTCTTTGGAATATATCAATGACCTTAATCCATTGATGTATTTGTTGGTATTTTGAAGTTTATTGGTAATTTTATCAATGTAAAGTAGATTTGGTTGCTAGATTGTACTACATTCCTTATCTATCAATCCTAGAAATACTTAAAATCATAGCAGCAACACATTGCACAATAACACCAGTTTTGTGTAAATTATCAAAATCATGTAAAATTCATGTTTCCTTGTCATTTAATAATAAATTAACATCATTGTCATTACATTAAAGTTGATTTTGTCCATAAATATTATATTATAATTTATGGCATTACACATTCGTCTTGTGCAAATTAATCATAAGTATCCTTTTCTTCTTTAATTTTGTCAACTCCATCGCAATCTTTTACGTTGATTTTATTGTTATCATCATCTTCATCAACTTATGTATGTCTAATGGTTCTTAAAATATCATTTAACTTCTCAACCTCAACATTAATAAAAGTATTCTTGGCGATGTGAAAATTTGAATTGTCTTTTAAGTCATTAGATGGAGCACCTTAATATGGATCAACTAACTCATCTCTCATAGTTAATTCATCATTGTCATCCTGAACAACTTGGATTGGATTTTTATTACGGATAATCAATCAACTCTTACATGATCCTTTCTAAAGGAATGAGTGTATGTGTAATAAATTTGTTGGCATTGTTTGGCAAAAACAAAAACATCATCGACATTACAGAGTCTAGCCTTTATATTAATTTTGATCAAATCATGAAGAGAATTTACTGTGATTCCTCTGCCTATAGTATCACATCAATAGCATTTGAATAAAAAGATTTTATTTTGCTCACTATAATATTGCAATTTAATGACATCTCCTAACTTTTTATAGTATTTAGCTTCAAACTCATTTGAAATCGATCCCTTATCACAGATCCCATAATTATATATCTTTTTACCTTGACCATATTTTTTAGTATTAAACACATGCTCATTGATGAAATACTTGTTATAGAACCCAACTTTCTTTCAGGACCAAAACATAGTAAATTTAAAGTAACATTAGCATTCATTCCCAATTGATAAACCTGGTACATAAATTACATCTCTATCATAGTTAACAAGAAAAGTGTAATAAAATTAAGTATCCTGAGAGATAATAATGATTAAACAATCCTTACATGTGTTCTCACGTGAAAAAATTTTCATCTTGTCATCGAAAGATTTAGGATTCAGTCAACTATGAATTTTTAGACAGCAAAAATTAATGATTTTGCCTACAAAGAATTCAAGAATCTATTAGTTTATGATAATATAAGCGATAAGTTGTTTGAAAGTAACTACATATGGAGTATTATACTTAATAAAATGTCTTAATTCATCGTAGTTAAATAGCACATAATTATGTACTTATTTGAATTCTATTTCTGTCAAATATCTTCTCCTTACAATATTTTTTGGTACAGGTCATCCAGAATGGTAGAATATTAACCAGTTCTCACTCGAAAGCACTTTCCCATCGTCGTCATGCTTTGGAACACAGTTGATTCTGGTTCTCAAGTGAGGGTCGAAATAATACAAGATAAATATTGAGATCTCTTCGACAATATAAACCTCGCATATTGAAGCCTCAATATACACCTTGTTTTTTACTTTTCTCTTAATGTTTAACAAGTATTTGCATTGAGTTACATGAATGTTTTGAATTTTTTTAAAAAGTTAATGGAATGTTAATTACGATGCATGTGTAATCTCTAACCTTTCAAATAGATACATCCATCTATATTGGATTAGGCCTCCAACTTTTACCTTAAATGGTAGATGTATGGGTAGATACTCTATTAAGTCAAAAAATGATAGAGGAAACATCATCCCAAGTTTGCAGATTGTATGGACGATGTTCATTTCAAACCTCTTTGTGAGTGCATCTTATCTTATATATATATATATATATATATATATATATATATATATATATATATATATATATATATCTCCCTATAAGCTAATGGAATGAGTGTTTGCATAAACACATGGCAATCATGACTCTTCATTCCATACAATCTACAATCATTTAAATTCACCAACCTTGATATATTCAAAGCCTTCCCATCAAAAAAACACAGACTTTTAAACCATTAATAGACAAGTAATTGTGCATTCTAGTCTAAAGCGAAGCTGGATTTTGGCTTTACAACCCGTAACCCGTCATAAACTAACTCTATATTTTTACGATAAAAAAAGGATATATTCATTCTAACCTTAAGGTTGTTCTGTCTTTTCTTTCATATTCATAATCTTGTTGAAAATATTTTCAAACATGTTCTTTTTAATATGCATGACATCAAAGTTATGGCAGAGAATATTGGTCTTTTAATAACAAAACTTCTAGAAAATACTTTGTTTTATCCATTTATGGGTCAAACCAAAATCAAGTTACTTTTTCTTACCGGATTGAAAACCAAATACAATGCTATCATACTCTAACACCACGTTATACAATTCATCACCTGATGGCAGTGGTAATATAACATCCTCTTCAGCTCTGCTAACAAAAAAGTCATTTCTGTACTTATGATCCATTGGAAAGAATCATCGGTAGCAATAGAAAAAAAGACGTTTTACCATCATTTGTTACCATGAAGGCCTTGTTATTTTCTATACAGTATAGACATGCTAGTTTTCCATGCATGCTCCAATCAAAAATCACTTTTTACATAGGAAAACCATTGATGGTCCGCATCAAAGTTGTCTTCATCTGAAAAGTTTTGTTCATAAAATTATGATTAATGTTTAAGAGTCACCACTTAGTATTATGGTCACTAGGAACCTATGGTCTGCAAGAGTCTGGGTAAGGGACTGGTTGTGCAAGGGGAAGACGCATCACCCCCAGTGCACCCTACCTAAGGTAAGCTGCATTATTGTTTGATTCTTTTTTTCTAAGTCGAGTTTCTATTCGTTAGTCTTTTCTGAGGTTCAAGATAAATTTCTCTTCACGAGAAAATTTCTACCTTATTGGGTTAAATCATAACCGTTCTAAAGTCTGAATTTTAGCATCGTATTTTTACACCTTGTATCTTTAATACCTGAAGGTGTACTTTATCGTGTAATTTTACACCTCATATATATTAAAGTCTACATTTGCACCTTGAAAAATAAAGGTTGAAAAAGGTTTTTGATATTTTGGCCAAATCCTAATGGATAATCATAAATTGATTATGATATCTATTTTGCATTTTAAAATATGAAAAAGATGCAATTTTTTTTATATATAAAGATATTCTTGGAAATATTTTAGGATTTGGTTGTATGGATGAAAACAAAATATTTTTTTTGTTTGAAAGGGAAATTAATTTAAAAGTTTTTTGAGATTTGTTTTTAAAAAAATGTTTTGAATTTTTAAAAAAAATATTTCAGAGAAAACCGGGTATTTAATACCGGATTTATATTTTATAGTGTAAATATACAACCCAAAATTATGCAAATTGGTAGAAAAATATTTTAGAAAATCACAATTTTTTTGAAATGATTTTTGAAAATTTTTGGATTTTTTTGTTTTATATTATAATATATATTAAATATGCATGGGCTGGGCCGGGCCAGCTAATTGGGCCAAGCTCAGCCCCCAGAAAATATGGGACTAAATGTTTGGGCCAATCTTGGCCTAACAGATTTTTCTTTCTTTTATTTTTATTTTTTGGGCCAGGCTGGACCCAGCCAGACACTTGGGTTGGGCCAAAGTCAATGTTAATTATTTACAGAACGTGAACAGTGGTTCACGTTCTGCATTCAACCGAAATGGTTATAGAAAATAGAGGTTGACGGAGGAGCAGCTCACTTGAAGCAGGAGTCTCGATCGTGATCAAGAGGCTTAGCTGGTGGTTCTAGCAGCGTTTCTGCGAGTAACGGTGGTGGGAGTCATTCACGGGGAGAAGAGGAAGACTTTTACAGAAGTGAGAGAGAGGAAGAAATGGTGGCTATTTTAGGCGTAGGGGTGGTGGTGGTCGACTTATGGTTAAGCTAGCTACCTGTGGTGGAGCTGATGGTGGCTGAAATGGAAAAGAGAGGGAGGGAGAGAAAAAACTGCATAAACGGGGGGCAGAGGGTCTGGTTTTTGGTCGACTTTGGACTCGATTTTCTCCTCTCTCAGACCCTAAAATCCACCTCTATTTATAGGCGGTGGAAGAAGGCAGTCTTGTCTATACCGGGGGGAAATTGCAGCCCTTGATTCAGTTGGAAAGGATCCCAACCGTTGGTTCAAAGTAGGCATCCTCAATTGTCAAATATACAGGAAAAGACTGACTGAGTTGGGTTCTTTAGGCCGGCGTCGATGGGTTGTTATTTAGCATGAACAGGCCATATGGGGTTGTAAAGAAAGTGTAGAAGATCTTTTTCATGCAAGATTTGTCAAATTTGATGGACGTTAGATGCATTAAATGCACCTACAAAGTAGCCACCCGGGCAACATTCTCGGGCATTAAATGCATTGACCCTAAACTTTTGATTTGCAATTAAACCCCTGATGAATTACTGTTTGAGCCCCGGATTTATGCACCTTTTGCAATATGGTCCTTAGTCTCGCATTTATTCAATATAACCCCTAATTGACCATTAAACTTTCAATTTCTTTAATTTCACCCCCGGTTTTTCTCAATTAAACCCCTATAGTTTGGTGCATTTTGCAGATTAGTCCTTGGCTGTGAATTTTGTCAATTCAACCCCTAATTAACCCTAAAATTTCAATTTTCTTGTAATTTGGCCCCTGATTTCAATCAATTAACTTGGTAAAAATTAAATTTGATCTCTTGAAATTTCAAACTTCTCAATTATGCTCAAATTAGGCTCCTAAACTTAAGTTTTCACCAACTAAGCTCCAAATAAAATTAATTTGACCCATTTAAAGTATAATTAAGTCCTTACACTTAATTATATCCTTCAATTGGACCCAAATTAATTCTTAAACATAATTAAAATTTAATTTGGCCCATGATTAAATCAAATTGGCTTATTAAAAATTTAATTATGTCCTTGGACTTAATTTTTTATGCAAATTCGTCCAAGAATCATTTAATTTGACCTTCAATTTGCATTGTTTTTTCATTTTTTGACATAATGAGGTGCAATTATACCTTGAATTTCCTCCGAAATTACAGCTTGATTCCCCGGCTTGCCTTCTCCACGTTGCCAACCTTTATTTTCTTTCTTTTTTAATTTTTATTTTGAAAAAAATATGATTTTTGGGGAATAACCGAGAATTGGGTTATGACACATCATATGTCAAAGCCCTAAATAACCATAATTGCTTCAACTCATCAATCAATGGACGAAGATAAATATCAATTTTTGAGCTGTACTATTAGGACCGAGTATGACTCTAGATAACAACATGAACTTCGGGTTTATACACATCCCTGGTGGCAAGCTGTAAATTGTGAGTATCACCGGCCAACAAGAATAAGGAGTAACAAATTACCCAAATAGATTGAATTTTTCTGTACATAACCCAAGATGCACGTTACTTAATTCCACTAAAAACTAAGGATGCACCCTATTAAAAATTTTCCAAGCTTCACCATAAAAAAGGCGCACCATCACTTCATCCACCGTTTCATGTGAATGATGTCATATCATATACTCAGCAATCTTTGGTGACATGAATAACCTTTGCAATCTATATGTGATTAGGAAGTATTTAAGTTTTCTTATGCGACAAGAGTCCTTCCTTTGCTAGTTCTGGGTTTATAATGAGCATATCCACATATTTTGCACTCGATCAACTCTGCATTTTCAAAGTACTACACCATGCAAAATTTTGGAAACGTGTCATTTTTTTAGTATTCTAGGCCAAGGGGAGTTATCATGGATTTAGCAGCATAAAAGTTATCTTTCAACATATTCCTTTCAGGTAAAATGTTTTTCGCTCATTCAATAATTTTTCCATAACCAGCCTCACTCAACTCATGATCTGACTTGATGGTGAACACTCATGCAACGATCGATAATTTATTGTGATTTGTGCTCTCATCCTATAATAGTTCATCAGAGTCTTTCAAAAGATCAAACAACTTGGTCGTGTTTGCATGAGGTTCTTCATTTACTTTTGGACATTGACTAACATAACCCTGATTCATTATCATCACATCCATAACTATATTCCTATAAGGATTGCTGTTGTCATCTACAACTTCATACACGTTACTAGAACTAGAAGTTGACCCAACTATCCTTTCTACCTTGGTCTCGTGAGGAACATATGATTTTCCATGTGAAAACCAACATAGGTATCACTTTATGAACCTTTTTTTTTGTAAAAGATGCATCGTTATAGCATCAAGATAAAGAAACTTTTTTATTTTTAACCTCTTACATAGACATCTAATATCACCTCCACTAATATTTCTCTGATTAGATAGTGTGTAATGAATAAAACCTTGAACTTCATTACAATTATTCATCCTACATAACCCTTTGTGTGAATCTTGATACATCCATGAACGATTCATCTATTACTTATGTCAAACCTATATTTAAGATTATTTATTTAAATAATCTTGATACATCTATAAAGCCTTTTGAGAATTTGAAGGACAAGGAGCATTAATTTGCTTTTAGATATTTTTAAATAAATAAGCTTATTTAACGGGTCCATTTTATATTTTATCAATTTTATTATTGACTTGAAATTTTTGATAAATGTATAGAAATCTAAATTTATATAGATAATTGGTAATGAATTAGTTGTATTATTAAAATAGTTTGAATAAGTTTGAGTTCAACCAATGTTCTGTTATTTATTTAGTTTATGTAATTAATTATTTATTTCATCACAAAATACCCAAGTCACAAATTCAAAATAAATTTCATCAATTTACAAACAAGTATAATTTTACAAAATCTCAAGCAAACCCTAACATGTTCAAATCATACATTCATACAATAAATTTCTAAGGAAAAAAAACTATAAAACAAGTAAATACCCAAACAAAATACATATGCTATAAAAATATGCAATAAAAATTAACATTTTAAAATTGAGTTAAAAAAATCAATATTTTCGCTTACTTGAAGTGAGAAATCCTCAATAAGATTTAAATCAGAACAAGGATATTGATAAACTTAATACTAGAGTGGTTGGATTTGTAGTAGAAGGTTAATTTGTGATAAAATAAGGTGAGGTTGTATTGTTTGTTGCGGAGAAAAATGAAAAAAGAAAAAGAAATGGAGGAGGGAGAAAGGAGAGTGGCTTGTGATGTTATAAATTAAATATTACAAATAAATTTATTGATGAATTTAATCGATAGATTTAAATTTGTTATTAATTCTGTCTGTAAAAATAACATGTCATCGTACTTTTCATCCTTTTTTTCATTGTAATTTTCTCTGTATATATCTAGATAATATTTATATTGATATTTACTAATAGATATTATAAGTGCATATTCAGTAAAAAAAAATTACTATAATTTACTGATAAAAATATTTTATCTATATATCTATTTATATTTACTAATTTTCTACTAGTAATTTCAAATTCGTGGAAGATCATCTCGTTTCATTGAGCTTGACGCATGGAAAGAAAATTGACCTCATTTCTAAGCCCTTGGGAATATATATTGCTAGGGCTGATGCGAGCAATTCAGTCAGCTGATGAAATCAAATCAAAAGAGGGACATCAACCTCGCTTTCTGAAACAAAAGAAAGGGAAGGCCACATCTCGGTAGGTAGAGGTACTATAAAAGTAGAGCTACGAGCATGCATCTTCCCTTTTGGGTGCTTGACCCTATTCACACAAAGTAGAACTACGAATCTTCTTTTCCAGTGACACAGACATTTGATATTCCCCCATTATATTTACTTCCTGGTGGCGGCTCTCATGTATTTCTTGACGACGATCGAGTGCTGTACTTGATCTACAGTTGAAGCTTCATTCTTCCGGTCAACTTATCCAAGCATTATGGAGGCACATCAAATCCAACCAAAACCCATGCCCTGCAAACTGTTGACACTCGAGCAAGTTTTTCATTCCTTTCTTTTCGTACATGAAGTTTCATTTATCGCTTCGGCATTAAGAAATACCCCTACTAGAGGGAATTAAAATTAAATGCAAAAACAATTAATAGTTATTAGTCTTTCACTATGTTTATTATAGATCGCAATAGTTAAACAAATAATTTTACCATTCTAAAAATACAATCATCAACCTTATTATGGATAATATAGCTTTTTCCATGTGACTTGTTAATTATTTTCAAATATATTTGGACAATTTGGTTTTATCATTTTTTTTATAGTTAAATGGTTTAATTATCTTTAAAACAAAAAAATATTAAACTTGCGTAAAGCCTTTTTGTCTTTTTAATTTTTTAGTATAGTGAAATGATTGAATTATTATGTTTGGTATTTTCATACACTGGTGTCAAAGAGCGTTTTTATCTTTCTATTGTGGTATTTTATTTTAATTTATTTTCTATAATCAGGTTCACTTAGGAGTCATTTGGTAATTTAATAAATATAAATAGTATTAAAAAAAATGATTAACGCATGTGTTGCACGCATCAACCATGATTGGCTCTCACGCTCTTTGGACAACACATACGACATTGTTATTTGTTTTCTCTCCTCCGACGACCCTCCATGATATAGCGATGCATGTGGCCAATCCAGTTTTGTGTCGGTAGCCTTTTTCTTTCTTATTTTCTCTCTTCTCCTCAATTGATGCATTTAACCCTTCAAGTTTTCAAAGCAGTCTTTCAATTGTTTTCTCTTTCAGATGTGTCCCTATTTTTTATTACTATTTCTTATATGAAATAATTTTTTTTTTAATTTTATCCTCTTTTTTATATATATGTTAGATTTAGTCATCATTATTTTGGTTGTTATTTGTTTTGTTTGAGATATTATTTAAAAATAAATTTTTTATTTCATCCTCCGATTTTTTTTCCTATCATATTTAATCCATATTCTTTTGATTGTAATTTTTTTACTTTGAAAAATAATTAAAATTAATTTTTTTTCAGTTTCATCCTTCAACATTAAATTGGTTAAAAATCGATCTTTTTGGTTGAGCTCAGGTTTGAGATTTCACGGGTTGTGAATTTAAAAAATTAACCCAGATTTAGAAGAAACGTCCATGTTTACTTGTTTTTTCTTTATTAAACTCGTGTTTTTTCAATTTCATCTTTCAACATTTATTTAATTGGAGATTAGGCTCCATTATTTTTTTTAATTTTCTTTTTATTGGATCTTTCACTAAGTTTGAAAATGATTTGGGTTCTCTTGCCTTTCAACATTAAGTTATTTGATAATTAAGTTTTATAATTTTATTCAATTTATGTTCAACAAGATTACCCCAATATCACAATTATATCGCACATTTTGCATGCTGACCTGATTGGATTCATGTTGGTTTTTTTTACCTTTTTGAATTATATTTTTTCTTTAATTCCATCCTTCAATATTTTTTTTCATTTTACTTTTTATGAAGTTATTGCGTATAATTTAATTTTTACTTTGTTACCGTATGAGTTCCTTCATCATTTGATTTTTTTATAAATTTGATTTTTTATTTTAATTTCATCCTTCAGCATTTGATTGGTTGGGATTTAGTCTGTGTTTTTTTTTTCTTTTCTATAGAGCCATCTCAGTCTTATACTCATGATCATAAGGTTAATTAACGAGTTAACCTGATTTGTCTTAGGGTTTTTTTGTTGTTCTTTTTAAATAATTATTTTTTTAGTTTTGCCCTTCGGCATTGTATTATTTGATAATTGAGTGATTGTATTCAATTTACTTTCGACAGGCTTATTATGATGTCACAGCCAAGTCGAGCTTCTACGGGTTTATTTTACCTTTTTCTTCTTGTCAATTTTTTTCACTTTATTTATCATCTTTATATTTTTTTTAATTTATATTATTAAATTAGATCAAATCGTTTTAATGGCCTGAGTCTCATTTTATTTATTTTTTTGAATATTTACATCATCCTAACATCTTTTTTTTATATTAAAAAAAAGGCCAACTTATGGCATAGCATGGACACCTATTTAGTAATAGAAGTCTAAATGTGGTTAGAAGCGGGCACAGTACTCTACATACGTGATAATGCTGATATAATTTATATTAGCTCGCTGATCCACTCGTGATAATGCTGTTACTGAATCTTATTGGTATCATTTACGTTGATGGACGTAGGCGACTACGCTGACCCTTCACTACTAGTCCTGGGAATTCTTTGAATCATCAGCAAAGAGATTAGGATTTTTTTAATCCACAGGAATAAACGGGAAATTAATATTTAAATTATTTTATAAATGGCTGTATCAAAAGTTATCGTGGAGTACCTTATAGGCATATGCCAAAAACCTTTAAAGATTCTTCATTAGAATATAAAATAATTCAAACTTCTAACTGTAATAAATTATTAATATTCTAGTAAATAACTTAATTTTTGTTCTTGTTTTTGCCATTAGATATATTTTATCCATATTTAACATTTTAAAATCAAATATTTTACACCAAGATTAGAAGGTTCTTGATAATCTTAATTTGATCATCGATCTTGAGACTGAAACCATTGAAGAGCAAGCATGCCCTATTAACCATAAAACTACCTCCTAATTGGGTTATGAGAAGAATAATATTCTAGTAAAGTACCTCAACATGTAATTATTTAAATAATAGTAAATAGCTAAATTAAAAAATTAAGTTAAATATATAGAAATATATATACAATATATAGGATCAATGATCCTCATATATAGCTGGCATCATTTAATTTAGCCATGAGGGCGGCCTTGTTACTAAAGAGGAAGGAGTTGTGAATAAATTGAAGCCTCTCCTTTGAGTGGGAAACATAGACTTGCATTAATGTGTTAGGACTAACAAGGCGAAGCCATGACCACCACTCGTGTATTTTAGTGGAGGCTTTATGTAAAACATTGAAAGAGACCGTACCACTAGACCAAGTTGCGAGCAGAAGTCTAGCAATACACTAACCTAGCTTGCTAGCTCTCATCAGAACCTAACCCAACAACTATCCAAGGAGAGCATTTTCTCCTGTAAGGTTTCAGCACAATGGGATAAATTTAATATAAAACCCAGAAAATCCTTAGCATTAGTCCTTGATTTGGAGCGTTCAGCCAATAATTTGATGTGAAATAATCGAGTGTAGGTGTATTCATAGGAAATTTATGAATAAACAAGTCTTTGTTCATTTAATACAATTATTGAAATGTGTGATACACTAAGAATCCATTACAGAACTCACATTATTTCTACACAGTAGGAGCACTAAATAAAACAATGCGATAAAATATCTAGATGAAGTTGGATGATCATAGGACATAAATTATACCCAATGTTTTGATAGAAATTAAATAATGCATCGTGATCCTCTGCAGGCGGTGTCAAATAACTGGCTTCCTTCTAAAGAACATCCTCGGTTTATGTTCTTGCAAGATGAGGGTTCTTTTTTTTTTCCTTGTCGCTTGTTTATATTAACAAAAGCTAAACCTTGTTTGAAAAACATTCTTCACCTCGATCTATTTGTACAGTTTTATTTGAACAGTACAATGATGTTTTTGCAATTCTAAAAAAGTGATATCCTTGAAATTTTATCTTAATCACGGGTTTTATTGGTCATTAAAAATTAATTTAAGAGTATAATTGTTTTTTCCATCATTTTCAGCACATAAAAATAATATATTTACCTCTAAATAAAAAAAATCATAAACCTAGAGATGAGGGGTAAATAAGTCTTTCTCTTATTAAAGTACAAGAATTGACAAGAATGCCCTTGAAGAAAAAAAATTAAAACCATAGTGTCCGGGCCTTTTGGTATTTAATTTTACGTTGGTTTATAATGTAATTGTTGGAATAATGGAGAGCATGTATGTCCATTTGCATTAATTAAATATTATTTGAATTTAAAAAGTTAATAGCACTTGTTGTACATTTATCAGTGTGTGGAAGGAGCTTGTATATTTTGAAAGCGCATGTGATGCCTCCCAATGATAGAAAATAACCTTCAACCTTATCGTAGAATGTGTCATCATCGCATTTTTTTTCTTTCTAGTACGGCGTGTGCTAATAATTGTTGGGCGATTTCTCGTCAGTCAATTTTTTTTTTTCTCCTTCCTAAAAAATAAAAGTAGGTTTTTTTTATTCTTGATATTTCAACTCCAGTTTATTTTTAATTTTTTTATTAAAATTTATTTATTTTCAATTTAATTCTAAATTTTAATTTATCATAAATACAGATCCGCGTGGCAAAGGAAGGGTAATAGCCAGTAGGTTTGCTAAATTATAAGCAATTTATAAGACCGGTGATTTCTACTAGAAAAACTAAAAATAGGGACATATGATATTAATTATGAGAGTCAAAATTCATTGGACCTCTTACTAAAATAAAATAAAATAAAAGGTGTATGGTAGGTATTGACATGATCAATACGAGATGATAACGTCGATTATCTCCTGAGCGTCATGTGTACCGAGTGTCGTGTTGAAAGAAAGAAGGAAACCTTTAAGATATTGGACAGCTGTAAAGGCACATGACTTATTGGAGCCCCATTAGCTGATCCAAGGGTCACTTAAGTGACAACAGTTGTTCTCAGTGATGTTAATTTAATAAAGGAGTCCATTCGGTCGTAGAGAAACTTCAATTTTCTTTCTACTTGGTAGAGCCTTTTGAGAATTTGAAGGACATGGACCGTTAATTTGCCTTGCATGTGTAATGAGACAACCATGGATTAAAAAATAAATGGATAAATTAATAGCAAATATATATGACATCCTCAATCGGCACATCAAGGAAAAGCGTATTAATTGGAGTGTCTTGTGGGATTAACCCAATAAAGTTCTGGTCAAGGCAGGAAAAGTAATTATAAACTAGATTTATTAAATCTCATCAAATCAAGTAAAAATTAACTTAATATTAATCCTTTCGATCAATCCATAACTTAATCAATCCAATTAAAACAACGATGTTATTTTAAATGTTTTAAAAATGATATTAAAACGATATTGTTTTAGATTAAATCAAAACACTTCACGACTCTAATTTAACCATACAAGATTTAACATATAGTTTTGTTATAAACATTTTTGGTTTCTTAGATACGTGATGACAAACAATAAAGCAGTTTTTCAGGGGACATAGAAGACACAAGGAGACGGGATACTTTTTAGCACAAGTTTTTTTACTTTAAAAATTTCCTTGGTAACATTTTGTAATTCCATGCCACAGTACCTTTTACCTTTAAATTTGTGTCATTAAAGTAGTGCAAATTACTTTACTCCACTAGATTACTAGATTTAATTAACCTGTTTTAACCAATCAAATTCAGAAAATATAAAAGATCAAAAACAAAAATAAAAGAAGTGAGAAAATTCGCAATCTGCACACAACACTAGTCGAAACAATCATAAAAAGGAAGCTCTCGTTGAAATGAAATCAAAGAAACCAAAATTTGATTGGAATCGGGAGATGTGTAGATGTGAAATCTGGATGTAACCCTTGCTAGAAACCAAATAAACCTTTCCACCGAGCTCTACCTTTGAACAGAACATGAATCTTAAGCAACAATGGGGGAAAAATGGAGAGATATCATGTTTGATCCTCGGCAAAAGGTGGCGTCGACGGATAACCTGGATTTGGGCTGTCCATTTGAGCTCCCAAGGAAGAAAAAAAGAGTGAACTTGGGCTAAGGATCTTGTCAGAAGTAGAGCACAAGAAAGGCAGACATGGGCTCATCTTCTGCTATCGTCTTATTGATGAGCACCTTAGGCCCCTCGTTAGCTGCTATTAAGCTTCAATTGAACAAGTCCATGGTCAGAAAGCTCTATCTATCCATACAACCAAATATCAAGCAAGCTCCTGCCCAGAGAGTTATCCTAAAAACTAATAAATACAGATCACTCAGTATCTACACTGTATTTCTTCTTCTTGTAGTGAAGATTTAAATTATTAATAATAATGAGAGGATCGTTTCTGCACTTGTGATGTGTTGATAGAGTATTATCTACAAGAAACCATGATAAATCATCAATACCTGTTTTTTAAAGCTCATTGGCGTGGCTTTATACGACGTACAGAATATTTATGTAAGTAAAATTATCTATACCTGTTTTTTAAATTAATGTTTCTTCTATAACAAAGAAAACCTTCAGTTTGAATATATTTTTAATTCTAATTTCTTTTTAATTTAAAGACGTGCGAAGAAAAAAATCTGTGATCTAAGATTTCCATGGCCCAATTATACTATGCAATAACAATTAAAAAGGTAAAATAAAATTACATTAAAAAAATAAAAAATTACAGTACTGCATATTCTTTGAAAATATCAGTTCTTCTTTTAAAAAATAATCATATAATACTGTGATATCTAATAATTTAAAATTATTAAGAGCTTGTTTATTTTTGTATTTTAAAAATATTTAAAAAAATTAAATTTTTTTATTTTTTTAAATTAAATTTTTTTAATGTTTTTAAATTATTTTAATGTATTGATATTAAAAATAAATTTTATAAAATAAAAAAAATATTATTACAGAGAGTGACAACGTCAGTGTACTAAGGGATATGTACTGAATTTTCTTTTTTCTCCGACAAAAAGAAAAGTAAAATTTGAATAGTTTCTATGTGCTTTTGAAAAAAGTTATATATTCTATTATATAAGTATCCTTTACTATGCTGCGGGCAAGAAAAGTTTTTCTAATGTAAAAAAGCTCATGCCATGTTAAGAATTAAACCAAAAGTTTTTTGAACATGAAAAAGAATTTTTATGCAATGCAATTTATTTTGATATTGTTATTAAATCTAATTTGATTGGTCAAACTTGAAACCTCTTAATTAAACTTCTTACTTAATATGAATCTAAAATTAAATTATATATGAGTTGTATTGATATGATTCGATCGACTTAACATGTCTAATTAAAACTTAAATAACCTGTAAAAATATGGTTTGACTTTAGAAAACACTCAGGATGTCAATTTTTTATAATATTGAGACAATAATATATTTGATCGATCCAGATTTCAAGATTTAACCCGTCAAACCTTTTATTTGGATCATGGACTCCATTGAATCTAATAACTTTGTTTTTTTAACTATTCTTTACTTAATTATAAAATAACATAAATACACTGAAAAAATCAAACATCAATTTAATGCTATGACTTTTTTTTAGATTGTAATAACCTCATAGAAAACAAATCAAAATAAATTATGAAACTCAATTCTTAATCAGCCTAAATTAACACATTAAATTCACGATTTGGGTCATGGACTCCACTAAGTTTTATAACTTTATTTTTTCCAAAACTATTTTTATTTAATTATTCAAACAAAAATAGATGCTCACAAAAATCAAGAATCAACCAGATATCAAGATATTTGTTTGAGACCACAATAACTTTGTAGAAATCAGACTGAAATAAATCATGAAAATCAATTCAAAATCAACCACATATTGAAAAATGACATTGAAAAAAAACAATAAAAAAATCCAATAAAAATCCAATATTGAAAGATAAATTAAAAAATAAATCAAATGACAAAGAAAACAATCCAAACGTGTGGGCCTAGGTGCCCTAGCACGCTTGGCATTGCTAACCTAAGCTTGCATGCATGGACTTTTTTTTTCCATGTCAATGCATCCTCCACCCAAATTTTTTTTTTAAAAAAGCATGGGTGCTTCATTTGCATGTCCAGTAATTGTCTACCATCATGGTGATCGAAAAATCAAGGAGTTGTTTTTTTGTTTAAAAATTAATTTTTAAACTCATTTTCACCTAAAAGCACCTGATAAACATTATTAGAATCTCTAAAAATCAATTCATCAACCCAAAAATGGTTTAAAACTACGAAATTAAAAGTGAAAAAATTATTTCTCAATCCGGATCTACTTTTTTAGATGGGATGAAGATTCAAAAACACCTTAATGAAACCTTTGTTTTGAATGAAATCCATTAATATTAAGATAAGTTTGCATTTTATTGTTAAAATGTGGCTAAACTAACAAAATTTTCTTTCATTTGCTATTTTTAGGTGATTTTTTCTCTTTCTCTTAAACTTGGAGTCTAAAATGATAAGAAAATAAAATTGTGGACCAAAGTTAAAATTACAAAAACTATAGGGACTATGAAAGAAAAAAATATATGTATACTAAACATAAATTTTTCTAACCAAATTGAGATATCATCATAAGATTTCTCATTGTTTTACACTTTCATTATTTTTTTTAATTTGTTTTTTTCTAACATATTATAAGAAATTGATAAATAATTTGGTTTTAAAATAATGCAATTGAAAAAAAGTATTTAACTATGGAAATTGAAAAAACAAATGCTATAGATTGCTATGATAATTTACGTGGCATTTTAATGTATTTTGTAATGTGATTGTGATAGAAATTTGATTGGTTGCACCAAACCCTTCCTTGTCGTTTTATTTTTGTAGATAAACTGTTTAAAAAATGAAGAAGAAAGAAGAAAGCTAACATCTTAGTAAGCCGCTAATTAATCAGGCAACGTTTCCCCCCTCTCCCTCTGCTTCTCACCTATAAATATCACAAGCAAATTAACCTGCACGTAATATCCAAGAGACCAGAGAGATTTGATAGTTAACATCATGTCTGATGTCGCCAAAGAAGCATGGAGAAAATATTTAATTCAACTCCAAGTTAACCCTCTTAGGACAAAGGTTGTTTTCTTTTGTTGTTTTTTCTCTCTTCTTGATCAAATACTGTTTCCAAGTTCTTGACTTTTATTTTTGTGTTTAGAGTTTGTTTTCTTGTTTCTTATATATTGTAATTTTACTCTATCATTTATGGGTGTCTCTGCAGGCATTAACTTCTGGGGTTATAGCTGGGTTAGGGGATGCACTTGCTCAAAAGATTTCTGGTATCAAGAAGCTTCAGTTAAGAAGATTGCTTCTTTTCAGTGTAAGGCCGGGGGCCTTTTCTTCTCCCTTGTGTTTTTTCCATATTCTCACTTAGGTTTCTTACTGGGAGACGAAAGAAGAGAATTTTGGTGGCATGCATATCTAGTAGACATGATGATCTTTAATTTGTAAAACTAAACAGCTGGTCTTGATTTATGAAGCTTTTTGGCTTTGCATATGGAGGACCGTTTGGGCATTATCTTCACAAATTGATGAGCGTTATTTTCAAGGGAAAGAATGACAGCAAAACTGTTGCAAAAATGGTAAGCTTCGTGTATGGTTTTGATTGTTTCTAGTGCCGATATTGCTTTTGTTTTCTAAAGATTAAGGAGTGGAAGTTCTTGAACTTACTAGGTTTTGTTCGAACAATTGACTTCCTCTCCTTTGAACAACCTGCTTTTCATGCTGTACTATGGCTTGGTAATTGAGGGTATGTGCCTATATTAATTGAACTTAATTCTATCCACCATTTCTTTCAAGTTACAAGGAGCGATCTCATTATTTAATCTCCATAATCTCTTAGTGTTTTGTTAACAAGATTATTTTGTTTGTTACTGCAGGAATACCATGGGTTTTTGTCAAGGACAAGATTAAGAAAGACTTCACTTCTGTCCAAGTGGCAGCATGGAAGGTGCAAAATTAATATAAATGCAAACCAGTGCTATATATTTGACATGTACGCTGATAACACAGCAAGAGCATGCAGAGAACTAATTAAAATAATGATTTTTTGCGAGTTACAGGTCGGGCCTGTGGTTGCTTGGGTGAATAACCAGTTCGTGCCTTTGCAACTCCGAGTTATATTCCAATGCTTTGTTGGTCTGTGCTGGTATATATGCCCTCAGTTCACTCTGATCGATCCTTCAGATTTATTCAATCTCGACCATGTTAAATAAGCTAATTCTAAGTACTAATTTATTAATTTTCTACCTCAAATTCAACTTCTTAGACTCCATGCCTTGGCCAGCATATTTTTATCTTGTAATGATAATGTTCAAATCTAGGCGCAGTTGTTGTGGCAGTGTTGGGTTTTTGCAATTTGTTTAGCTAATATTATAACAATGACCTCTTTAATTTGTCTGTTTGCTGACTTCAGGACAATCTTTTTGAATCTCAAAGCACGTTCAGCTGTGATCAAGGATTCATAGAATGGAGTACTGACCTTCTTCGATCTCCTCTAGATTTCCCTTCTGGTTTTTTAGCGCAATACTCCATCTTGTAAGGAAAGAAAATGCCAAGATATGGAATTTCAATCGTATAATAATAGCTTGTATTCATGTAGTCGAGCTTTTATAGACTGTTGGTTTGTTGAACTTCTCCCTTGGGAAGGTCTCTGATTCTCAGTAGAACTACCTGGACTTTGTACTCTCTATATATTCTACAGTCCATCGTTTTTATGTGTGAATCTCCCTGCATTTCTGAGTTTAGAGGATGATTTTAATCTCTTACGCATCACTAGCTCATATTTAAAAAACTGTATATCATTTGTTTAATAAAAGAAAAACAAATGGTTCTTTATCTTCTTCTTTTCTTATATAAAACTATAGGCTTTCTTGTTCAGGACAAAAAAAGAAAAAAGAGGATGCATGTGTGTTATCAGACAATCCAGAGGTCAGATAACTGCAAGTCATCACAAATAGTTTTGACTGTTAGGTGTTCAGAGTAATGTTGACTGATGATAAATGAATAATACAAGACAGGACCACTGAACGTAAATATAAAACAATTACCTTCGAACAAAAAAAAACAAAGCGAAAAGATCTCTCACTATTTCAAGAGAAAGGCATGGATTTAATCTGACACAGCGAGGACCATTAGGTGACGCCAGGGGCGGAAGCAAGGGGTGGCAACAGGGTCTGGGCCCCCTGCAATACATGCAATACTTTTTTTTTTATTAAGTAATTAGATAATTAAATATGAGAAAGTGTTATATTTTTTATTTTAAAGAGGTGGGCCTTCTAAATTAAGTGTGATTTTATTTTTAATTTTTTTTTAATTTACTCTTGACCTACATGGAAAAGAAAAAAAATATAAAGGCATTACTTTGTGAAATAAATAACAACGTCACCAATTTACCCTAATATAAAAGGTAAATTGCAAGCAATCAAAAACATAAATTGCAAGCAAAATTTTTCTACAAAAAAATTGAAGGAGAGATACTAATTAATTTATTTTTCATCAAACAAAACAAGGTAACTTAAATTTAAAATATACTTTTGTTTTGTTTTGAGATGCTTGTTAATAATTTGATGAGGTTTTTTTAATAATTCTATCATTTTTGCTTCTTCTTTTTTCAGATCTGCTAGTTCTACCAATTGTTTTTTGAATTCTTGTTATAGTGATTTTTTTTCTAATTAATTAGATATATTTTATTGGTTTGTTTTGATTATGCTTGGATTTTTTTTTATGTTTTGTTTTGAGCAGAACCGCCAAAATTATTAATTTTTTCTTACGATATATGTTTTGATTTTAAGTTGAACCATGAATAAAATAAAAAGAATTGATTCTTTTTTCGAAAAAGAAAAAGAAAAAATATTGATAAGTCACAACCTACTGAACGAGCTTTTTCAGCGATAAATATTGTTAAAACAAGACTTCGCAATCGGATGGAAGATGATTTTCTTGCAAATTATTTGATTGTCTATATAGAAAAAAAAATTGCTGAAGATTCACAATTGATATGATAATCGATGATTTCTATTATATGAAAGAACGACGAGCACAATTAAAATAAATATGTAAGAATCATTATTTATTATTTTTTGTTTTATTTCAAAGTTTATCAAACATAAATAATGTTTCGTTTTAACTAATGTTTCTTATATACTTTGTATGTTTATATTTGATAGGTATAAAGGCCAACAACATTAAAGTGATGGATATATTATGAAGATGAAATTAACTTCATTACTTTGACTCAATTTGGTTTTACTCCAAACCTTTTACCTTATACAAATGTCATTATATATTTGTAGTAAATTATTTAAATAAAACTAAATTATATAGGTTTTGTTTTACAACTCATATATAATAAATTAAAATAAATATTATATCTTATTATATTAATTTTGGCTCCCCCTAACAAATAATTCTAGCTCCACCCCTGGGTGACACCCCATTGATCCTGTTAAAAATTCCGTTGACTTTCCATAATATAATAATAGATTGAGAAGTTTATTGAGATAAATCATGAAATTTTATTGAAATAATTTTAAAGACAGGCTTGTGAAAGAATTATTATAATTTAATAGATTAAACGGTAGATGATGTTCTAATATATAATTTATATTATTTTTTGATATATTTTTTTGAGTAAATATATATGTTATAACTTGTTTTTTACCTTAATTTTTTTATATTTTTCAAAAACAAATAAAAAAATTCCTAAAAATTGTATTTTTCAAAAAACAAATCTATCCATTTTTTATAAAATTTGGCTATTTCATAAATTTTTTTATGGTTTTGTTCACCCTATTGATTTTCTTAAAACAAAATTAAACAGGTGATATTGTTTATATTAATATTTGATATATCATTTACTAGTCATATTTTAGCCATGATCAAAAAGTTATGGCATGATTTTTTTATCTTAAAATCTTATTTTTTTTATTTAAAAACATCTAATAAATATTTTAAAACCCACATTAAAACCATTAATTGCTAATCTAAAAAGACCCTTCAATGAGTCAAAAATATTAAACTAAAGAGAAAAAATCTTCTTAAACTATTGGCAAGATAAACCCAATAAAATTAAGATTGATTTTTTATTATTATTGAAATGGGGTAAATTCAAAGCTTTCTCTATGCATTTTTGTTATAATTTTTTCTCTAACCTTAAATCAATATATAAAAACCTTAAATAAATAGAATTTAGAATCAAAACATACATTATGAAATCATAGAGATCAAAAATTCATAAACCGAATCTTTATGACCAAAACCAGAATTTTCACATGGAAAGGAAAAGGATCGTGTTTGGTTTTTTTTTAAATCATCGCTTTTAAAAAATTATTTTTCTTACTATAAATTTAAATCTTTTTTTATTAAATTGATCTCTAATTCAATTTAATATTTTATCAAACAATCTAAATGTACTAGAATATGTAAAGAAAAAATCTCAATACATAAAATAAAACCAGCACAACACACTACAAGATTTAACAGTTTTACCGACGGAATTTTTCAGTCGGCGTAAGACACGTATTTCATCGGTAATTAATTTACCGACGACATCACTGACGACATTTCCGTCGGTGAATCCTTCATCGGTAATTTTTTATCCATCGGTAAATCTATCGAAAATAAAACAATAAAATTACCCGCTTCATTTCGTCGGTATATCTCTCAGTAATAATATTTTTTTATTACCAACGGAATTACCGATGGAAATTATATCGGTAATTCTGTCGGTAATTATTTAAAAAAATTAAAAAAAAAAATCATTTTATAAAATTATAAAATAATTAAATTAACATAAATTAACACTGTATAATATATACTCAAAATGCTTGAAAAAAAAATCAAAAAATCAACTCAAACAAATTTGCAAAAAATAAATAAAATAAAAAAATAAATTCAACTAAAAAAATTCATATGAAAAAAATGAAGTTGCAATTGCTAAAAATTTAAAAATCCTATAAATAAATCAACTAAAAATTAATCTCATATGAAAAAACAAATCTCACAACAACATTTATACAATTATTAAGAACAAAAACAATTAAAAATAAAATAAAAAACAAATATAAAGGGTTAAAAAATCATGAAAAAAGAAGAAAAATCTTACCTTAACGTAGTTGCAAGTGAAGCTAAGGAAAGAAAATTTTTTCGTAAAGCATATTAATTAAAAAAAAACTAAGAGGATAAAAGAAGAAAGAAGAAGAAGACATACCCGAGCATGGAGAAAAAGAGAAGGAGATGAGGAGAGAAAAGAAGAGAAAGAAAAAGATATTGATGTTTTTTACATATAGTGAAGAAGAAGAAGTAGAAGTTGAAGAATAAGAAGAAAAAGTAGTAGAAGAAGAAGAAATAAGTCTATCTCTTGTGAAATAAGGGATTCGGGCTTTTTATTGGGGTGCGTTAGCAACGGATTTACCGACGGATAATTGAATATTAATATTTTTTAATTATTCCGTCGGTAATTCTGTCGGTAATATTTAATTTAAATTTTCAATTTCGTAAAAAGTTTTCAGAAACCGCCAACAATTACCGACGATTTTTCAGTCCGTCGGTGATTCCGTCTGTAATATTTAAATGAAAATTTTAAATCAATTGAATTTTTTCAGAAAACCGCCAAATAACACCAACGACTTTTCAATCAGTCGGTGATTTTGTTCGTAAAGAACAACAATTAACAGTGCAATTGGAAAGTGAACAATTCTGGAGCTCTCTGGAAAATACTGACGGATTTTTTTCGTCGATGATTCCCTTTGTAATTGACACGATGAACAGTGTAAACAAGTTTACCAACGGATTTACCGACGAAATAAATTCCGTCGGTAATTCCGTTGGTAAATCCTGACACGTCATCATTTTTTTTGCTTTGTTTTATTTTTTTTGTCCCTCCGTAATTCCCTCGGTATATACCGAGGGAATATGTCCGTCGGTAAAATCCCTCGGAAATTTACCGATGAAAATATCCCCTCGGTATTTCTGTTTGTATTTATCAGTTTTCTGGTAGTGACATGCCATAATAAAATTATAAAAAAAATAAAGTGAATAAATTAAAAATGACATTATTGATTAAATAATGTCTTCCATAATGAATTTAACATCGAAGATCAAGTCACACGCTATGGATAGCAGCCACCAACTGCGGCCACAACGAACTAGAAGTCTACGAGTATGTTTGGTATTTTGGTAGCTATTGTGGTTGTGATTTGAAGAAAAGTTATTTTATAAAAAGTACTTTTAGTTGAGGTTGGTTTGAAAAAATATATGTTTGGTTAAAACTGTAGTTGAAATTAATGTTGAACAAAAAGTAGTTTAATGTGTTTGGTTAAAAAAATGCTTTTCAAATTAAGGTTATATATATATATATATATATATATATATATATATATATATATATATATATATATATATATATATATCAATATTGATGGTTTTTAATTTAAATATTATAGATTTAACTACTATTATTACACAATGAAATAAATAATATTGATATCAAATATTTTTTATTATTCCATTAAACTATGTGTAATTTCATCACGTAAGAAATCTACCAAAAAAAGACTATATTTTTCATGGTTTCTTAAGCGCGTAACAATAAAAACTAAATTTTTTGTTACGTCATCAAACGATTTTCTTCTAATTTTTCAAATAAAACACAATTTTTTCCACTGTGAATAGTGCCAATTGAATAGCACTGTTTACTTCAAGAACACGGTTCACTTCTTGAAGTGAACAGTGCCAAGGTTAATTAATTTACCTGGGCATAGATGCGGACGCGTGAGAAGCAGCTGAGAGCTGCTTCTCACAAAACAGCGTTTTTAACGGGCCCCACATATATAGTAATTTATGTTTTATTGTTACCAAACACTGTATTTACATGATTTATATTAAAAACAGCCGCAGCCATGTAAACAAACAGACTCTATCAGAACTATTGACAGACCATCATAGCCCCCGCAAATCGATCACCATCAGCAACACGAATCAAACACGTATTTTTATCTCGGACACTGGCGAAGGCCTAAGAGGCAGAAAGTGGGCCCTCACCAACCCTGGGCCTAACAAATTTACTAGGCTTGGATATATGTTTTGGATCCAAAAAGTTATATAGTACGTTGAGTTGTACTGAATTTTTCTTCTCCTCCTTCCTACCTCATTTTGCTGGCTCTTCTTTTTCTATTTTCTATTTTCTATTTTTATATATATATATATATTTCCTGATAACTTCATCAAATTTCATTAAATTGAAAATAAATAGGATGCACTATCATGTACTGTAGCCCATACAGAACTAGAAGCATATTTTTATTCTATTTTATACCAATATTTTTTTATTATTAATTTGAATTAGTAATTATTATTTGATAGGGTTAAATAGATTATTGGTTTCTGGGCTATGAATTAAAGTTATGTTTAGCATGACTTAGAAAATGCAACAGATATATATATATATATATATATATATATATATATATATATATATATATATATATATATCAGAATTTATGAATTCAAAGTTATGAATTTTATTTTTTTATTAAAATCGAGATTTAAATTCAAATTTATAACAAAAATTGCATTTTCTAAATCGCAGATTAATTTTTTCTACCCTGCAAAACATGGTTTCACAATTTTCTCAAGATTAATCGGAAATGCTCCTTGTTATATAACTGATTATATATAGTCATAATTAAAATTACATGGTTAATTAGGCCAACAAATTAAAAGAGGGAGCATGTATATATATATATTACTGATCTTAAGCACGGATATTATTAATTCAGTCTTGATTTCTTTGGGAGATATATACTGCTAGAGTTCTGTTCTGTAATCAGTGTTAAAATTAAAATGTATGCAGAGACCCTTATAGTCAAGGATCCATTCTGAGAAGCTGAGCCATAGAAATGACTCCTCACACCCCATCAAGCATTTCTCACTCGATCGATCGTGCGTTATCATTTCACAAATATATACCTAATAGCTTGAAAACAAAATGACAAATAACACCGACTACATGGGCAGTTCATGAGCACATGGAAATTATCAATCACGTAATTAACTTCTTACACATGATCAGCATGAAAACACTTATCAATCATGCACGTAGAAGCTAGCTAGCCGCATGCATGATGTAAGAATGAAGAACACCTTGAATAGCAAAAGAAAAAACAAACAAACATCTATTTAATAACAGTGATTAAACAAGGGTTCAGCTCCTTACATTCTCTATCCCCCGTGCGTACGTACTGCCAAATATTATGCATGTCTAATAAATGCTCGATAATATGGAGAAGCTAGCCCTATCTGAGAATATATTAAGCAGCAAACAAGCTCAGGAACAGGGTCATTTAGAATCTGACACGACCAAACACTGCCTCCACTGAGAGACGGACGAGGCTTTTGCGCTTGCTCCGTTGATTTGTGGTTCATCTTACTTCTGAGACGGACTCGCCGTTTCCAAACAGACCCGGCAACATATTCACAGTCTTGCCCTTGATGGTTACGTGGACTAGAATCTATTTCCCAATCAGATCCCGCCACGTACAAATGCCAGTATACTTCTACATCTGGATCCACCTGGCCAGCTGGCAAGGATTAACAATCCCGGGAATGTGGGCCCCTTCACTCTTTAAAATGCTTGCCACCTCAGCGTAACTCTCGTGTTCCTTCTTCTTCCCCGGCTCCCCTCTCTTCGAGCACTCCACCGAGCCGCCAGCTAGAGACATGACTTCTGCTCGAGCCGGATCGAACTTCTGCCCAAGAAGGGTGCCTTCAGTCAAGAACTCATACGCCATGTAGCCGGCTAGTAGCCGATTAGAGGAAATCGGCTCGTCAAGATTTGAAGCTGGTTGAGCCGAAGCCGATTTCGGCTTCATTGAATAAGACAGTGCCTCTCTCTCTTTGCGCTTCTTTGAGGCGCCAGGTGTTAAAGTCCTACGTGAGTGATAACTCATCTTTTGAAGGATTAAACCGTTAAATTGCAGTTAGTTCTGGGCCAAAAGAGTCAGACCAAGAATTTGGAATTTTATTTTTGGGACGTAAGTGTCAAATCATTTTCTTGACAAGGGAGCGGAAGAAAAGGTCCAAAACGGGGTCGAGAAGGAGAGAGACCCAATCGCTGGCGAGGTTCAAAGAGGCAAGCAAGTTCAAGGATAAAAAGGTAAAATAACAAAAACAGTTTTAAAATCAATTCATGATACACGGGAGAGTTGGAGTTAGGTTGAGGTATTGAAACGAACGGAACCAGATCTAGAGCACGGATGAGTGTGTGGTCGGCGATTTTAATAGAGGCGGCGCGTGAAGAAAAAAGGTATAGATTGGGAAAGAGAGGAGCGAGGGGAAAGGACTTGTAGAAGGAGAGACAAGGGAAACTTGTTGTTCTGACTTCTACGGTGCTATTTATAAAACAATCTAGTCTTTTTCAAGAATCTCTACTCGTAGAATGACAAAAATGCCCCAGTATTTAGTTGAGAATTCGAGGCAATCCACACTTTTATGGTTAATTACATTTACACTATCCCTATATTATATTGTTATGATTAATTGGATCATCAGATTATTAGTTTTATGCCATTGAGTCCTTTTACCATTTATTCTGTTCCTAATTCAAACTTTTTACTTGAAAATGTATTAAAATAATATTTTTTATCTTAAAAAAATTATTTTTAACATTAGCATATCAAAACAATCAAAAAATATATAAAAAAATAATTATAAAAAATATTTAATTTTTATAAAAAATCATTTGAAAGGCAATTACAATCAAATAGAAGTCTCAAGCACGTGTTAAGAATCTAGTGGGTTAAGAGAAAGAAAGAGGACTGGCAGACCCACTATATTTTTTTACAATTGTTTAATATGACCGACATAAATGGTAAAGGACTCAATGCTTCAAATTAGTGGTATAATGACTCGATTGATCAAATAAGATAGCATCGGGATGATGTGTGTAATTAACACTGATGCCTTTGATGAGCTTTCGAGAAGGAATCGGAATTACAGTTATGCCCTTAAGCGATCCTAGAAATTTTCCAGCCACGGATGGTCTAGGAGGGAACGAACTCGGCTTATGGCGCCGTTTGTTTGTGCGCAGCCGTGTTTTTTTATTTTTGGTGATTTTTTTTTCTTTTCAAAAATTTTTATGTTTTTTTATTAAAATAATACATTGATTTCAAAAATAAAATTTTTAAAAAAATAAAAAAATTATTATTTTAATATATTTTTAAATAAAATTTTTTTCAAACGCATAAACCTCGGGAGAAAAAGTAAAATTTACCCGACATTGAAACGTGGATTGGTTTTCTTAATTCTGGAAAATACCTGCCTTTGGATTTTGGAATCTTAATACAGAGCAGGCCTTAAGGAGGTGCCACTGTGCCGGTGCCAGAGGATCCAGGCCGACACCATCCACGCAGCCCACAATTTGACATTGAGTTTGAACTCAACTATGAGCCTAATTATGAAATCGATAAAACGACGCTATAATATGGGCAGGTACTCCCAATCTTTTTTTGAAAGCTCACTTGATAGATTTTAAAGTTTCTGGTGAATCTAATTTTTAGTTTGGTTTAATTTTTATTAAAAAAGTTATTAAATTTATTTTTTAAAAAAATCAAAACCGATTTAAACTGATTGGTTTTGGTTCGGTTATTTTAGAATAAAAACAAGTTTAAACTGACCAGTTTCGGTTTGACTTGATTTTTCAATTTGACTCGGTTTTTTCCAGTTTGACTCGGTTTTTTCAAGTTTGACTCAGTTTTTTTAGTTTAGGCTCATAAAATCGAACCAAACCAGTAGATAAATTAGTTTAATCGGTTTTTTTTCACGGTTTGGTTTTTTCAGTTATTTTTTTTATTTTCTCGATTTAATCAGTATTTCAGTTTTTTTGCTCACCCCTAGATAAATCCCATTCATTTAAGCATTTGTTAGGCACATGTCTCATTTAAAATCTCATTTGGTATTATGATAATAATTATTTTTTTAAATGATTTTAGTTTAGAAATATATCAAAATAATATTTTTATTATTTTTAACTTCAGCACATCAAAACGATCGAGAAACATTTAAAAAATTAATTTAAAACAAAGAAAAAATTAATAAATTTTATTTTTTAAAAAAAATACTTTTAAAATAAAAAAACAGTTTCTAAGTTGAATCAAAGAAAATGTTTTTTATAATTAGAACTTATTTATTGGAAAAATGAGTCAATCTGTTACATAATGTAGCAATTCTGCAATTCCTCCTTATAAATTATATAATTGTATAGTAGTTTGGGCATGTCTCATTTTTTAGGCCCATTAATCTCAGAAAAATGGATTGACTTGGTTTGAACAAAAAAAAAATTGTGATTGTTTATTTAAGGTAAAAAAATTACTAGAATAAACCAAAGTTGATCCTATAAAAAAAAGGACCTAAGTGAAGATATTAGAAAGGGTGATGACATTGGTGGTGGGTTTGGATAGGGAGGTGGAATTGATTGAGGCAATGAGAAAGGTGGAGGAGGAGGTGGTGGTTTTTGGAGTTGGATTCGGTGGTGGAATGGAGGAATGGGAGGTGGCTCTGGCAATGGATTTTGTTGAGGAGGTTGTAGTGGAGGTGGATATGGATATTTGGTGGTAGTAATGGGTTTGGAGGGGGAGGGGGTGGTGAAATCGGAAGCTATTAAGCTTTAAATGTTGTGTATATATATATATAAAAAGTTAATTCTAAGGGGTGTAGTTTAACTGGTCAGATCTTGAGTTTGCTTTCTATAAGCTACCAATTCGAGTGCTATAAATTTCAGAGCTATTGGAGGTTTAGATGATCATTAACTTCAGGGTCTCGATGAATTAGTTAAGATGTGCGTAAACTAACCCAAACACTCACGGTTACCAAAATAAAAAAAGTGAGATGTTTATAAAAATATATTAATTATCAATATATTTATTTCGTATATTTTATGTGAAAGAATTTTATACAATGTTTTTATTGGTTATCATAATAATTGATTTTTTTCTAAATATAGAATTGTACTCCAAGCATGTTTTATTATTATTATTATTATTATTATTATTATTATTATTTATCTGTATTAACAAGTCCAAAGTTTTTGCAGAGCTATATTATGACTTTACTTCTTATTTAATCTAAATTTAATTTTAAACTATATATAAGTTTATCGGACGTTATTTAATCAACTTGTGATTAAAAAAAAACAATTGATGTCAGTTTCACTACTAAGTTTAAATAAACATTAAAAAAAATATTAAATTCAAATTTAATATATAATAAGCATCGAAATTTGCAGATGTCGCAACATCACAGTCCTTTAATTTCAATACCATGAAAAGCTATATTTTTTTTTATTTCACAGTTGTTTTTTTTTTTTTTGAATGGTGTTCGTTAAAACATTTTATTGACATTCATGTTTATGTAAAGGCAATTCTGGCAGCATAGATTGGGGCTCGAGTCATTTTAAAGGCCCAAGTATTGGTCTTTGTATCCTTTAACAGGCTGAAGTCTGAACGAAAACAATTAAAATCTGGGCTGGTCTATAAAGGGATGATTATAAATATAATAATAATGAGAAGAAAATG
Source organism: Populus nigra (assembly GCF_951802175.1). Taxonomy (NCBI): domain Eukaryota; kingdom Viridiplantae; phylum Streptophyta; class Magnoliopsida; order Malpighiales; family Salicaceae; genus Populus; species Populus nigra. The sequence goes on from NC_084857.1 coordinate 12,855,084, forward strand.
GATCCTGCATTTAACGTACACGTGGCATTTTTTTTATTTTTTATTTTTTATTTTTTGTCATAGCCGTCTAACTTTCTGTCTCGTATTTAGGACAACCCTGTGATGTATACGAATTCATCATTCCAAGTCAATAATAAAAAAAAAATATATATTTTTAAATAGTATTGATTATAAATTTTTGTGGAAAGTAAAATGAAATTTTAAAAAATATTTAAATTTTATTTAAAAAAATTAATGACTATGGTGTTAATAATAAATATTATTTGATAGAATAGATTTCCTCCATGTATAATGTTTAGATCAAAACATTGTTGATGAAGGGATAATAATTACATTTAGAAACTGATCATTGAAAGGTAAGTTAAACCACTTATGATTTTTTAAATATTTGAGAGATCATGATAGATTGCTAGACATTGTACTTGATTTTTAAATATAAATCAATCAATTATTGAATTGTTAATAAGATAATTTATTTATTTTATTTAATCCTATTTTATTTATAAATGTGATTTATATTTTGACCAACTTATTAGGGAATCTAATGAGTCACACATATAAAAACCATTGGTCATAAATAAAAATAGAATAATTAATCAGGTGTGACTTGTTTATAAATAAGTTTTAGAAACCGATGATTAAAGTGTAATTTATACAAGAAAATATAATTCTAGATTTAGAAAATTCAAGTAGGGACTTAATTGAATAATTTTCTAAAATTATATTAAAATAATATATGTGATATTATTCAGGAGGCAATTTAATATTTTGTTATTTATAGAGTTTTTATGTCTCTATAAATAAAATATCATGTCTTTTATTTTCTTAGTAGTATATAGAAAACAGAAACTACGAAAGTTACAGGACACCTGAAAATAACAAAAGAAAAATGTTAGTATTTAAAGGTATAGAAATCACCATCTTCTAAAAGGATTTATGAGATTTTTCATTGACAGTTCATGTGGATTACCGTTAAATGCTAAATACTTGGCCGATTTGTGATTTGCGATATATTAAACTTGAATTAATTATTCAAAGTAAAAAAATATATAATATTCAAGTAATTTTTATATAAACTCTGAATAACTCCAAATCTGTCTAATAAAATTCTAGAGTCTCAAAACAACTTTTAAATTTATTGTTTTATTGTGTATATATGTTTTGAAAAACCAAATTTAAATAACAAACACAATTTAAACAAGAGACATGACATGTACTTATTCTATTTTGTCGGTTTAGTTTGTGGGCAAGGAGATAATATATAGTTAAATTACTTTTGTTATGTCCTTTTAAGCATATCGGACACACCCTTTTACAGGGTTAAAGTGTCTTTTACGTCTTTATGAGTTAAACCTCACAAGAACAAGCTCGAATCATTTTTTAAGCTCTGTAAACAAGAAACCAAATTTCGAACGTAATTCTTTTTATAAGCAGGAAAAAAATATATATACTGCAGTGCTGACATCACTTTTAGAGTTTGGAATCAAGTATAATTTATAAGCACCTCATTCTTGTGAGCATTAAAGTTTCGAAGACATAAAATTTTGAGTCCTTATTTAATAAATAAAATAAATATAAAACATGATTTTTAGAAGTGTAATAACTGTTATTTTTTAAAATATATTAAAATAATTTATTTTAAATACAGTTTTAAGTTTTAACCACGTTTCAAATGATCATTATTGTCAATCATGGCGATTACCATAAAAAGGTTCTTCTCGTAATCTTTTTATCTAAAGTCTAGCAATCATGAGACAGCCTAGCATTAGAAAATGGAGTAATGAAAACATACCCACTCACTAGAGCACGGGTGATTGATTGGCTTTGCCTCTTCTTCTTCAAATAAATAAATAAATAAATAAAAATACTCGACTGGCTTTGCCATTTGCATGAATTATCTGCTACCGTAAGAAAACATACAGAAAAGTTGTCTGTGTGAGAGAGAGAGAGGATTTATCATGAGGGCCGGCACTGCAGTTGACAATGCTAAAATCATATTATTTTTATTTCTCCTTTATACAAGCCAGTGAAGTTGCAAGAAATTTATTTTAATTTAGTGCTAAAATTGTTCTTGACAATGATTTGGGATTTATTTTGATATTTTAAATGAAAGCACCCAGACAAACAATTGGACGAAATATTTTGATTATAGCTAAATTTGGATGAAAGAGAGATGATATTATCCAATTTTTATTATATTTAGGATGAAATCAATAAAAATAAAACTTTTGAGACTCGATTGGCAACAAAGTAATAACTAGGGGCTAAATTGAGTTTGTCTAAACTTTAATTCTGTTTCAAAAGCTTATCTATGTTCACACCTTTGAAACAAAGAATATAGTGCGTCAGACTCTGATTTCATACTTCAACGCACATACATACCTTCTCTACTGTCTGAAACTTCGACAATTAATACTAAGAAAACGTTCTCAAGATAAATTAACTTAAAAGAAATTGAATTCTACGCTACAGAGAGAAGGGAAAAGACGTTAAGAAAATAAGAAAAAAAAAAAGGAGAGGAACAAAATTGCGGAGATGCACTGTGAAGGTTTTGATGTGTTGTGGGCTCAGTCAGTGCTTTTTTTCCATGAAAGGTACTTTCTTTTGGATGATTGTTCTGATCCCAGCTGTTTTCTTTGTCCATATGGTAATGAGTTTATGTTACTTTCCCATTTTACCTTCCTTTCCAATCATGCTCTCTTTGTTGATTTTCCGGTGCATATAGTTCATCTGGATTTAGCTGGACTTTTCTTGTTTTTTAGCTTTTTACTTCCTTTTTACTTTTCCTTAGCTTGTGGGGTGCTGAGGTCTGGGTGGTTTATTGACGTGGTCGGTTTTGGTGAAGTAGAATTGAAAGATACTGGCTGCTTTTTTTCTTTTCAGGTGATCATTCGGATGCTTGAACTCTACGTTTTTTTTTTTGGTTTGAAATGTGTCGAGAAGCACTAAGTTCTTACAAAGATTGTATTTTGGGTTTATTCTTGTTCAGCTTTAGTCATGGTTTATTAGGACGGCAATGTAGATTTCATTTGATTGTTAAGAAAAACCTATCGATTCAATATATTTGAGAGATCACAGATTCAGACACTTCCATTTTTTCCATGATCCTAGAATTACATGGCATGTAATTAGAGCATGGTTATTTTGTTGTTTTAAGTTTCTCAAGGGGTTTTGATCTTGATTTTGATTTTGATTTTGTTTTGGAACAATATCAAGGGTAATGAAACATTATGAGACTTAAGAATTGGATAAAAAGGTGGGGACTTGGCATTAGAGGGAAATTGTGGAAGATGATGAAGTGCATACGTTCTGGGGAGCAGCTACGATTAGATGACATGGCTTCCTCTTCAGAGTCCTTGGCAACTCGGGACTATTCAGTCAGTTATTCATCTCAAGCTGCCGGGGTAGATACAAAGGTTGAGAATAGCAACATTGAAGAAGCAGAGTCATCCCTTCGTGAGAGTGGTTATCTCAACTATGAGGTAAAAGAATTATATCTTTTCCCCCTCAAACAGAAATTAATGGAAACACTTATGGTGATCATGGCCACTTGAAGGAATCTTTAAATTGAACAGTAAAAGAGTTAATAAATGTATAATTCTTCATGTTGAATCTGTAAAGAAGACAATGGAAAAGGCTACGCAATGAACTGTTACCTGTGACCCCGAATTTATCTGTTTTGCACCTCTTAGGCGTGGATACAGGGACTTCCTTATACCTTATGGTGGTCAAATAAAATTTCATTTTGCCGTGAATGAAACCATAGGATAACCATTTTGGGGTTAGCATATTGTGCGTGCGCACATGCCTGTGTTTGGAGATGAAGCATATAATGTTTTGACCCCATTCAGGGTCAAACTATGGAGGCGTCAATCAAAGAAGTATTAGGAGAGAGGAAAGGTAGAGTCTATTTGGGGCTTTCACCAGAGGCTCGCATTTTTCGTAGGTCTCATTTATCAGATTTGATGCTTTGTTTCTGTTTTATTTGACACAGCTTGCTGCACTTCATCAAAATTCGTGTTTTTGTTGAATTTTATAGTGTAACTTCACAATACTTCATGAAGCTAAGCGGCCATCTAATTTTATAGGAAGCTAGAGCATTATTGGGAAGGCTTGAGTATCAAAAGGGAAATATAGAGGCAGCACTTCATGTGTTTGAGGGAATTGACATTGCTTCTGTGAGCTCTAAAATAAAACTCTCCCTTTCTAGAAGATGTGAACAAAATCGACGTCGTTCTCAAAGTGATGCTGCCCCACCCATGTCTATGCATGCTATTAGCTTACTTCTCGAAGCTATTTTTCTCAAAGTAAAATCGTTGCAGGGTCTTGGACAGTTTGAAGGTAAATTTTTGCATCCTTTTTGGTTTTCCATTTTATATCATCTTTAGTTGGGTGCAAATGAAACTTTGGGATGGAAATGCTGTGGTTTGATTCTGGAGAGCCACTGGTTTGGCGTATCACTCTTAGGACCCTGCGGTGGCAGGGCTGCCATTGAGCAGCAGGCTTCTTGGAATTCAGTTTGCTTGGATATTTTAATTATTGAGTTGATCCAAATATAAAAAATAAATAATTGTAGGGGCACTTTTCCTTGTTATAAGAGAAAAGGATGGCATATATCAAGCAGTCATATGTTGCCTGGTTCTTATAACTATTGTGCCAAAGTTTTCTCTGTGGGTTATTGTTGTTTATGCAGCAAGTTATTTGATGCACGTTTAGAAGTACCCATAGCATGAGCACATGCACACGGTGATGCAAATGATGAAAATATGAGCACATGCACACGGTGATGCAAATTATGAAAATATGAGATAAAGGAATTTAGATTGCTGTATGCAATTAATGTATATATTTTTTTTTCTGTATGGCTAACTTTCCTTCCTGGCCTACGTTTGCAGAAGCTGCTCAATCATGCAAAGTGATTTTGGACACTATTGAGACTGCATTGCCAGAAGGCATACCAGAAAGTGTTTCTGCAGATTGTAAACTACAGGATATTCTAAACAAAGCTGTTGAACTGCTTCCAGAGTTATGGAAACTCACTGGGTCTCCCCAAGAAGCTATCTTGTCGTACCGGCGGGCTCTCCTATATTATTGGAATCTGGATACAGAGACCACATCTAAGATAGAAAAGGAATTTGCTGTTTTTCTGTTGTATAGTGGTAGCGATGCAAGTCCTCCTAATCTCCGTTCACAGGTGGACGGATCTTTTGTACCAAGAAACAATATAGAAGAGGCTATTCTTCTGTTATTAATTCTATTAAGAAAATTTGCTTTCAAAAAGATTGAGTGGGACCCGACAATCATGTATCACCTTTCTTTTGCACTATCTATTTCAGGGGAACAGAGAGCACTGGCCCGTCAGGTGGAAGAGTTGCTTCCAGGGATCATGGAAAGGAGAGAAAGATATAGCATTCTCGCTCTCTGTTATCATGGAGAGGGTGAGGAAATGATTGCTTTGAATCTTCTGAGGAATTTGCTGTTTAACAGAGGAAACCCAGACTGTGTTTTGGAATTATTATTGGCTTCAAACATTTGCGCAAAGAATACGGTTTGCGTGGAAGAAGGGATAAGTTATGCTTCCAGGGCGCTTTGTGAGTTGTGTGGTAGATGCAACCAGATGGAAAGTGTTGCGAACTGCTTACAGGGTATTTTACTGTCAACTCAATCCAGATCAGTTGCTTCTGATTCTGAGAGAATTTCAAAACAAAGTGAAGCACTTGAGATGCTGGAAAGTGCTGAAAAAATGATGATAGAAAGAGATCCATCTATCATATTCCATCTCAGTCTAGAAAATGCTGAGCAGAGAAAGTTGGATGCTGCCCTTTACCATGCGAAGCAGCTTTTGAAACTGGAGGCTGGGTCTAGTGTTAGAAGTTATATCCTTTTGGCTCGAATATTGTCAGCTCAAAAACGGTTTGTTGACGCAGAGAATGTAATCAATGCTGCTCTAGATCAAACTGGGAAGTGGGATCAAGGGGAACTGCTGCGGACAAAAGCTAAACTCCAGATTGCACAGGGGCAATTAAAGAAGGCCATAGAGACCTACACTCGTCTTCTTGCTATCATCCAAGTTCAAACTAAAAGCTTAGGTGCTGGGAAGAAGCTTGCAAAGGTATGTGGACTGATTTACACACCTGTTCCAGTGACACTCTGAGAAAACTTGTGTTAGGACGTTTAAATTGCTAATTTTTCACCAACCAGAAAAGTCAACACTTAAAAAAAAAGGGGGAACTTTGTCTTAATCTTTGAGCATAATCTTTTCAAAGCATATACAATTTATTTTTTCTGAATTGAATATGCACCGGGAAATTGTTTTAATGAAAACAAGGGTTTGCTCGTTTGATGATTTGATCTTTACTTTTAACTCTCATGAAGTACTTTCTTGAAAGTTAACTTTCCTTGCTGTTAATCTCTAGAATCCATAATATATATAGTTGTTTGAAAGTAATATCACCAGGAACCTTGTTTGATCTTTTCAAGAGTATTTTTGCAGAAAAAAGTTTTAAATTTTTGAATGAGTACTGTGGCTTCATAAATTTTGTATTTCTTTTATAATGCACAAAACTATAAATATTTACAGTCTTCAAAATACAAAAGTGCCTTTGAATGTCAATGGAATTATATATATATATATATATATATATATATATTAAAATCTGTCAAATTTCCTAAGAGTAATCGTAGTTTAACTATATTGTGAAACCAGAAATAGATTTATGGTACCATGAGCAGTACTTGCAATAGTTTACGAAGAATTTATGTTTTTCAACCTTGAGATGAGAGTTGGACTTGCCATGTTTTATAAAGTTTTCATGGGAAATTTTTGTGGAAATTTTTGTCTGGTGAATAACCTAATTCTGATGAGCTTTCTAGGACCAGCTATTCTCATCTCAAAGTCTATATGATTTGAAAAGCTTTTGGGTTCTACCATTGCTGTGAGAGGTGAAAAGAACTAAAGTTTGGGTTTGAACCCATGAAGCCTGTGCTGAGGCAAAATAGTAGTATTGAATAGCACAAATATATTTTCTCTAAATCATTTTTCCGTACATATATATATATATATACATATACATATACACATAAATCTACAGAATCAGAGAAACAGCTGGAGTTTGGAAATGGAAACATGGCACGATCTGGCTAATGTGTACACAAGTTTGTCACAGTGGCGGGATGCTGAGGTCTGCCTTTCAAAATCAAAGACTCTCAGCCCTTATTCTGCTTCAAGATGGCACTCCACAGGTGAGTAGATGTTAAAAAATGACGCACTCTCACCTTCATTATGTCTTTGTCTTTGGGCTGGTACATGCATGCACATGAAGCTACATATAATATATAAGCTGTCTAGTTTAAGTGGAGTTGTTCCCTTTTCTGCTCATTAGCTCCTGTCAGCTCAGTTTTTTGATGTCTGGTAAGCTTGCGGGATGATGCTAGGGAATGGCTCCAAAATGTAAGATTGCTTAAAACTATGGAATTGAATCTATAATGCGGAAAACTCATCTTGAAAGTTCAATTCTAATCGTTTATGTTAGTTGGAGGCATATCATGTCATTTTCCTTGCGTAAGAGTTTTAGGTTTAGGGTACCAAATTAATATATATATATATATATATATATATATATATATATATATATATATATATATATATATATATATATAGTTGCTTTAAGTCGCTCTGCAGCAAAATATGAATAGATTTTCTGCCAGATCTTCCTAATATATTGATATATAAACCAAAAAAAAATGGTGATCATGTTAGGTTTACTCTATGAAGCAAAGGGCTTGCATCAAGAGGCTCTGAAAGCATTCAAGGCAGCATTAGATGCGGAACCCAACCATGTCCCAAGCTTGGTATCCACTGCCTGTGTCCTCAGGCGACTTGGTAGTCAATCAATACCAATTATCAGAAGCTTTCTCACTGATGCTATTCGACTTGACAAAACAAACCATTCTGCATGGTACAACCTTGGACTACTCTACAAGGCTGATCCCAGTGCATCAGCACTCGAGGCAGCCGAATGCTTCGAGGCTGCAGCGTTTCTGGAAGATTCAGCACCAGTTGAGTCCTTCAGATGACTGCCTGATCTTGAAGTACATTTCTCTCCGTAAATCCCTATGTAGATTTGTGTTGTTACTCGAAATACTTGTTTGACATGCTTCAATGTATTGGAAATCTTTTTTAAGAAACGATTTGCTTTATTTGTAAGTTTAAGCCCCCCCCCCCTTTTTTTTTGTATCATTTAACCTCAAATTAATTCAGCTTATGGTAGTGGAAGGAAGTAATTATATTTATAAGTAATGTTTCTGCACTTGGGGATTTAATTCAAGAGAAACATATTGAATTTGAACTAGAGATATTTAAATATTTTTCTTATTACATCTTTAATATACAGTAGAAATTATTCTTAAAGAGATTTTCTTCACTGCAATTGATCTAAATATTTACAATAATTTCTTAGAAGTAATTTATTTTTTAATTTAATATTCAAGTTTTTCATTGATTTATCAATTTGATATTAATTATTTGATGCAATATAGAAATGTTAATTTTTTATAAGCTATTATTGAGCACAAATTAATCATGGTCTGATATTCTGCCGAAAAAATCAACCCAATCAGATTTATAATATGTAATAAATATATTGTTACCCTTCTTTAATACACATTAATTATAGTTTTATTCAAAAAAATATTGATGATATAGATTTGATAGTTTTTTAATCTATGGTGTAATTAATAAAAAAAATCCACTCTCCTCTAATTTATGAATTTAACTCAACCGATACATTTGTTTTATTTTTTTGAAGCGTAATTTGTTTTTTAAATATTTGGTTTTGATTCATTTAAATTATAATTAAAATTAATAAAATATACAAAATATGATTTAAATAACTATATTGTAAGTTGTGCCCACAAATTAAATAACGTTTTACTTTAAGAAAAAGCAAAAACGGAAAGAAATGCAACGAATTGTAATTAACGATTTAGGAAACTAATTTAGATTTATTTAGAGGAATTAAGCTATTCCTATTTTTGCTAGGAAAAGTCGGGATCTTTTATGTTAAGTTCAAGCAATTAAAAGAAATCTTAATTAACAAATTAAGAAAGGGAATAGAGGATTGAAATTCGTAAACCCTACTTAAAAATTCAAAGTCTCCTCGTCGAAAACCCTAAGACTATTTTCTTTTATTATCTTTTAGGGTTTTAAGTACAGGTACATGCACTTAACTTTCAATCAGTTTAATTCGATGTTTTGTTTTTTTCCTTTACATGTCTTGTTTTCCGGAAAAAAAAAAACATATTTCTTATTAATTTCGTGATTCAGGCCTAAACATGGCAGGCACTCAAATTCTTGTGAACGAGCTTGTCACCAAGCTTAGAAAACGGTGAGTTCAACTTTGTCTTTAATTTCTATGTGCTTTTTATTATTATTATTATTATTTTGCTAATTACACACGAATGTGATACTCTATATTACATAAATTTTGTTTGACAGTAATGTGATGTAAATATACATTTTAGGAAGAAGGGTTATTTTTATCATCCCTGGTTTTTGGCATGGTATATATCATAGGTCACAGGCTCGTATATGCATGCATGAATTTGTGGTGATTTTGACGTTTTTGATGATATTTGTCAGGAGCTACTGCATATGTTGAACTTTAATTAGGTTGTTCTTGGACATGAATACTTATGATGTAATATGTAGCCTAGCGCAGAAGAGTTGAGACTCAACAGTATGTTCCCTTTTAAAATTCCATGTTAGACCTTGTTAGGTACAAACAATTCCATAGATCATCAGACTTGGGCGAAGTTAGTCGGGTCTTGGCTCGGATACCTGTGCTAATCCAAAAAAAAAAAGTTTTTCTTTCTTTGTTAAATGTTTTTTTTTTCTATTATCTCTGTGGTGGCGCAGGAAGGTCGAGGGTTCACAGGCAACTGCTCTTCTGACAGCGGAGTTGCTTCGGTCAGTCATATCCCAGCTGAAGGTGCCACAAACCAACCAGGCTGAAACTCTCATTGAAGCTGTACAAAGTGTGGGAGAGCAGCTCGTTGCTGCCAGTCCTGTTGGTATGCTTACAGTTTTCTTCTGTAAATTCCTCATCGGGTTTGTTGAGATAGAAGTGATTAAAAAGATGAATTGTGGTCTCGATGATGCCTTTTGTAGACTTCTGAAAGAAAAGTTCAGGTTTTGAATTCCATTCCTCTACAATCAAGAATATTTTTCTTCCTTTAGGAAGAAATATTGGTTTATAGGCATAGATAAATATAAGAAGTGTACTGGTGGAAAGCTCAGGACAATTGAAGAGCTCCCTTGTCACTTTAAAGTCGGGATTAGGCACTATAAACGATAAAAATAACATGACTTCCCCCCCTAAAACTTAAAATTTAGTCGCGAGTAATAAGCAATCTAATTGTTTATCCAGCACAAATTCAAAGGTCGGAAGTTATGTGGTAGCTTATCAGGTCGTCTTTGGTATATTTATAATGAAAATGTTGTATGAACGGCATTGCAGAGCTTGCTGTTGGGAACATTGTAAAGCGTGTTTTGCACGTAATTAGAGAGGAGGATTTTTCAGTTGCGACAAATGCTCTTAGAGGACTGGTATCATCTGCTGGCGGTGATAACAGGGATACTGCTGAACATAAAGATTTCCGAGCTCAAAATGTGGCTGCTGTTGCTGCAGGACCTCCATCGCGCCCCCCTTCATTGCATTCCCTTCTTGACCGCACACCTGATTCGGCAATAGCTCACCACTCTTCCTATATTGGAGATTCTTTCGAAGGAAAAGGAAAATGTAAGCTGCTATATGCTTAAAGCTTAGGTTCAAAATCCCCCACATATATTTTTTTCTGCCTTGAACATTTTCCCAATATTATCCTAAGTTCGATAATTACAGATTTCAAGTATGAAAATGTTTTCAATTTTGCCGAACCTCATTTATCAGAGAGAAATACAATGGTCTCTAGCAAAAGCAGCATTCACTTCAAAGCATTTTTGGGTTTTGGTGTGTAATGGCATGTTATCCCTTGCAGCAGCCGATAGAAACACAGAGATCTGGAAATTGAAGCATGATGTGATACGGGCAGTTAATGAACTCATCGAAGATATAAACAGTTGCCACGAACAGATTGCAGAACATGCAGTGGAGCTTATTCATCAAAAGTATATATCATCACCACTTAATATCATTTTCTATCTCAAGATGCTTCACATTATTACCTTTAGACTTTTTCCTCCCAATGATATTGATTTCAACTATTTTGCTTTAGACACTCTGGGTCTGGGCATAAGAAGTTACATAATCCGGTTCTAACCAGTTTATTTAAGGTTTCCAAGATCTAATATGGAAGCATAAAAAGAATGATAAACTTGCTAGTTGCAAGTCAGATGTTCTCATTTCATCTTTCAGAAGATTGTATTGCTTACCTTCTTGTTTGATTCATTATATCATCGCACTTTGTATAGCATTGCCCCCATAAAGGGGATTTCGGTCTCGTAGATTGAATTTCTGAATCTTCATTTTATCAGATTTTAAGTGCCAATGGTTACTTCCCTGGGTTTCAGTGCTTGAACAAGTAGTACATATGGTAACACTGAGAAATCTGTTTGATATTTTCCAATACAATGCTGCAAAAGTACCCTGAAACTTGAGTCATTAGATAGGCTGACGTTGCATCTTAAAGCCTCTAAAAGAGTGTATTCTTAAAGAGATCTCGTTTGCTTATTCGTTTTAACTTTTTATGTTAATAACTGGTCTTATATGTATTTCTTTAGCCTGAATTTCTCCTCGCTTAACAATCTTGCCTGCGTATATTTGTCACAGCCCTTTAATGTTTGCATTATTTTTAACTATTTCTAATAATTTTCAGTGAGATTATTTTAACTTTTGGTCGTTCAAGAACTGTGAGGGAATTCCTATGTGCTGCAAAAGAGAAAAGATCATTTCGGGTTTTTGTTGCTGAAGGAGCTCCAAAGTATGTAGAAATCTTAATGTGAAAGCAGCAAAAATAGTCTCCCGCCTCACTCCCTTCATTGAGTATTTAATTCCCCTTTCTCTAATGATTCATTTCTATAAATTAGGTATCAGGGGCATGCCCTTGCTAAAGACCTCGTAGCAAGAGGCTTACAGACTACACTGATTACTGATTCTGCAGTTTTTGCAATGATTTCTCGAGTGAACATGGTAATTGCCAACTTCAAATGCCTTGCTCTTTCATTGATGAATATAATTTAGTTGCCTAAAATTGGGACTTCTGGTAAAGGTTGTAGTTGGAGTTCATGCCGTGATGGCTAATGGTGGCGTCTTAGGTCCTGTTGGGTTGAACATGGTTGCACTTGCTGCCAGGAAGCATGCTGTTCCATTTGTTGTGGTTGCTGGTACTCATAAGGTATGCTGACAAAAACATCCTATTGGATAGAACATGTATTCTATGGAGATTTTCCAGTAGTATTCCTTGATCTGCTAAAGCATCAAAAATTTGGAGAAAAAAAATTAATATCGCAAAGCTTCTCGCTTTATAGAAGAGCAGGTCTGAAGCCTTCACATGAAACTGTCCAAATGGTAACAATCCATACAAAATCAATGCATATCTGTGTGTTCATGCTCAAAACTGTCCTGCAAATTCTCAATCCTTACGACTTTTGCTTTGACTCTGATACTACCTGTTTGCTTTTTGTTGATGATGCTGTCTTATTTATGCGGCAGTTGTGTCCGTTACATCCACAAAATCCACAAGTCCTGCTAAATGAAATGAGATGTCCACCAGAACTCTTGCAATACGGGGAATTCTCAGATTGCATGGACTTCAGCATTGGTAGCGGCACTCCTCTACTTAATGTTGTCAATCCTGCATTTGATTATGTGCCACCAGAGCTTGTCAGTCTTTTCATTACCGACATGTACGACCACTCTAAGTGTTAGGAAGCAAGCTTGTTCTTCTTTTTCTTGGGAAATTAGCTTCTCTATCTTCAATTATCACCATTATGAAACAACTTGGCAAAAGTTTAACTGGATTGTCTGTTGTACAGTTTCATTCTTTTAACTGTAACTATTTTGTGCTCTTATTATTAGAAACTTAATGGCTTGTGTGGGTTTTTACGTCCTGGTCATTCTTTACGCTGCAGAGGAGGATATAACCCGTCATTCATGCACCGGCTCATTGCTGATTATTACTCTGCTGACGATGTGAATCTGCCAAAGAAAACCACTTCTTGAAAAGGTGAGTTTTCTTTCCATGTAGGATAAGGTTTTTCTTCTTTTTTTTTTATACTGTTCTGTGCTGGATAAGTTACTTGCAAAGGCTGTGGAGAAGTTTTCAAGATATTTTTGTTGTTTACCAGATTCTAAAATAACAATATCGTTTCTTGTGTTTACTGAAATTGACCATCTGGTATTTCTACTTTTGCAGGCATGGCTGAGATCTTGATGGAGACTTTTAGTGGACTGTGAAAACTGAAATGATAGCTTAATCAGGATTCTTCACCCGAAGAAAAAAATAGCATTCAAAATGTAGGTTTTTTTCTTCGTTTTTTTTCCCTTATCTTGTGGCTCTTGATGACGATGCTAATTGCTTGACAAAAAGGAACCTGAATAGATTTCTTTCCATTTGGCAAAATATGTGCCAACAGATTTAAAATATAGCAATACAGTATTGCTGTAGGAAAGTTTTCGGTAGAGAAGTGACTACCTGCAAAACCAAAGTTTCAAACTCTAAAAAAGTGAGATCTATCGGCTGAGAACAGTGCTTTATAATTAACCCAACAAAAGCATTAGTTTTGGTATTGCAATTTTGGGATTATTGAACTGCTCGTGCAGTGCTTAGAGGCATCAAATACTCTAAGAATGACTTCATTTTGATACCCTGTCAGCTCTGTACTCGTGAATTGTCATAGAAGAGGGTGATGCTCGAACGCTCTTGCAAAACTCTTACCTTGTATAAGATGTAATGGTGTCATGAGAAGCTTGCTAGAGGAAACTGATGCTTAAGTGCAAACATGAGATGGGATCAAATTTTCGTTTTATTTTCATTCACCATTTCTTTTTCAGGGTTCCTCCCTCTATCTCTTGGGTGCTCTTTTATCGGTTAAGTAGCTTCTCCACACCGCTACCTGCATGGGAATGGAACGGGAGCACATGGCTGGATTTAGATATTACATGACCAGAAAAGATATCCGGCCATGGCTCAATGAGTCTGGATCGCATCAATTGGATATCACGATATCTGGTCCGAAATGTTGCGAAAAATAATTGCACCTAGATTGCTTTCTTTTTCAAAATTAAAGCAATCATTCATCCATCCACTACCAATGATGGCAAAATGCTTGAGCACTAATCTACAACTAGGATTATGTGAAACTATTCTGCATTGCCTGATAGAGGAATCAATACCATTTTAGATATAAATGAAATGCCAGAGCACATGAAAAAAGAGAAATTGCCAGCTTGTGAGATGTAAAGATGATATCACTGATTTCAGGGAAGAATTCAACAAGACAGGGGATGAATAACAGAAAACCAAAATATACCATCAACTGGAAACAAAACCATAAGGCCCAATTTATTACTTTTTGCGAAGATCTATGCCAGCCTTCTTAGCAACAGCATCCAGTCCGTTCTTTTCTATAGTCTTTAACGCTTTGGTCGACAATCGCAGCTTGACATAGCGCTTGCCAGCTTCCCACCACACCCTCTTGTACTGCAAGTTGACAAACTGCAACTTCTTGGTCTTGTGGTTTGAAAAGGAAACTTTGTTTGCCCTGTTTGCTTTCTTCCCGGTAAAGGGACAAATTCTACCTGCCAAAAACAAAAGAAAAAAACGAATCACATAACAGAATTAATCAAAATCAAGCACCAACCGAGTCCGATGTACATGAAGAACAAAAATCAAATAAGCAAGGACTAGCTCTGCCCCGTATCAGACATTAGCAATGCTGGGTTCAATCCAAAAAAAAAAAAGGCCATGTCTATGAAAACAAATCAAAACTTTTATTAAAAAATCTAGAACAAACGAAAACAAGAGAAAGAGAGGAAATTTTACGGGCGATGACAGGTTGGAGAGCGGGAGAGAAAGGAGTGGAGAGTGGTTTTGGTGGGTTGTAGGAAATTCTGATGCCACTCAACTGGGAAGTAACAAACCCTATCTCTGAAACCGAAACCAGACTAGTCTTCAAAATAGAAAGCTGCTGTGTTTTGCGGAAGCATATACTGTTTCCAAGCAACACTCCTCCAACCCCTACCCCTATCGCTGTTGTTGCCATTGTCTTCTTCTTCTGTGTTTCCTTTTGTTTATTGCTTGTTATCTTCTCTCAAATTGGCAGAAACGGATAACATGTATTGAGCAGCAGCAGCAGCTACTTCATTTGAGGCCTCTTGTTTTTCTTTCCTTTTCGTATTTGATGGACGGTGTGTGTATTCTCTTGGGTTAGGTTGGGCTGGGTTAGTAACCATCAACCTGATCACTCGGGCTGGGCTACACAGGGCCTTAAAAATGGCCTCATAGTGCTTTGAAATTCATACGTTCGGCAATATTAAATATATTATTATACATCTATCTATCAACAAAATTACAAAACAAAGAAATGATTAAAAAAATTATAAAATTAGTATTTTTTGGTGTTAATTTAAAAAATATATTTTTTTTCTATATAAAGAAAGGAAGAACAATGGAAGCCAAAAAACAAAGAGAGGATACCTTTAATAGTTAAAATTATGAGATGAACTAAGAAACATGATTGATTGAATTGTTTTGTTATTATTGTATTTATTTTCCAATGAAAACCGATAAATTATATTGATAATATTATTTAAATTTCATTAAGCTTTGGTCCAACAATCTAACTAGATTAAGGTTTCAGTTTTTGTTCAAAACAGAAGCAAAAACATAGAGCTTAATTGTTTTGATTTTTACTTCTACAGGAATAAGAACCTGTAACCAGTTGCCGAATTTTTACTTCTACAGAAAAACAAGTGTAACTTTAAGAATGAGGCTCTTGAAAGTTTTGGTAACATGTTGCTTGTAAAAACAAGTTTTTCACATGGAAAACCACAAGTGACAATTTTTTTTTTTTTTTTGGATTCGAGAAAACCTCACCTCCTAAAAAACACACTTTGTAGATCTAGATGAGTGAGTAAAACCCCGGTTGTCCCAATCTCTTACAAGAGATGCACGCACTGACTCGAGCTCGAGACCTGCTGTACAGATCCCAAACTCTTTACCACCACGCTACGCCCCTTGAGGACCACAAATGACACTACACAAACCCTAAATTCCTCTTCTTTTTTTTCTTTTTGGTTTTCTGGGAGGGAAGGGTACCTTAGAAAACAGGAGCCAAAACTATGGCAATAAGCTTCCCTCGTGTATCGCAAGCGATGAATTATCATCCCACTTTGGAATTAGGAGTTGAACCCTTGACCTTCAACGTACTTGTTGCATATGCAAGAAAGGAAAATATTACATTAGCAAATGTCTCTTTCAGCCTTATCCTTCATGTATGTAACTCTACTAGCCCCATTACGTGAATGATCAATTCAGTAGATCAACCTAGTTCAGACCAACCCAGATCCTCAAACTTTCATACTCCAACCAGTGACTATGATTTCAGCATTTTGCAAGTTTCCCTGCAGTTCAAAAAACATGTTCTCCGACATGTCATATGGAAAAAGGTTGAGATTAAACAAAGGTTCAACACTGCTCAAAATGTCAAAAAGGGTGGGTGTTTTACCAGGCATGAACAGAAAATCCCCTCGTCAGTCTGCATGCACGTGGTTTTCCCATTAGTCCATGGCATCTACTAAAACAATCATTTTGGAAATCTGGCAAGGAAAATATCAAGAGGAACATATTCCACCACCACAGCACGGTCATCAAATAACCTTCCATGTAAACAATGCGCTGCCATGCATGCGGCTTCCGTTCTTCTAAACTCCACAAAAACACATCCCCGCTCAAAAATGAGTCCAAGATTACAATCCTGTTCCTTGCAATCTCCCTTCTCAATAGAATTTGGTTTCACTTCCATGCTATCATTCACAAAAGCCTTTTCAACATCTCCACTGACTTCCTCCAGATTCAACTCTTCTCCAGCCATTAATTTGTTATCTCCCACCTCCTTCAAATTCAAATCTTCTCCAGCTGTTGATTGGTTTTCCACATCGACTTCCTCAATTTCAATGTCATCAGTGACCTTGTCAACATTGCTGTCTGACACATCTTGAGGGGGTTCTTGAGAATCAGATGAACTCTTGCATGCTAAGTCTTGAACAGCCATATCACTGTCAACCTGACCTGGTTGGCATGGCTCATCCTCCATGACATCACTTGCTGGTTTATCATCACCAATGCTGTTGCCTTCCATAAACTTTTGGTCAATAGATCCTCTGATGTTCCTTGTTTTAGGATTTGTTCCATCACAACCTAAGCTTTGTGTAGCTTCAGCAGATACCGTATCATCATTGAATTCGCATGATTTTGAAGTGGATATGGTAATTGCAGCATACTTGACAACATTAACGGATTTAACAGAGCCAAACCTGCAGGTTTGAGAGGTGAACATATATTCCAAACCATGATCCAAATTACTATCAAGTTAAAAAGCAATAATGAAAAATTCGTTTACTAGTACCTGGCACACTCTAAACGCACATCTTCCAATACTTCTTCAACTTCCGTGTTAGATAGGGATGAAAGGCTTTCTGAATCAAACTATTTAATATTGAGAAAAGGACAAGGATAAAATAGATAGTTAAAAAAAATATCAATCCAAAAAAAAGTTTAAATATAGAAACATGAAAGAATTACCAAAATAATATATACCAAGAAACATAATACCATACCACATTTTTAAGCTTTAAGACTTCTGTAGGCTTCTCAAGAAGTGCCTTTGCATGCTGAGAGATCTGGCCAAATTGTGAATTTCCATCACTTCCCTAGAATGTGGTGCTTCTATGTTAGTTCCCATCACCATGTGATGCATAGAGTTGGTATTAAATTTTCAGTAGAGAAATCACGGTGGTGAGGAACTACCAAGGAGGATGCATTTGGAACAGCTTGAATGGCAGTTATTACTTGCCCTCCTAACTTCATACCATTGAGACCCGCACAAGCCTTGAAAGTAACCGATTCATCTGCATACTGATATCAAGAGTATAGATGAGTTCTTTGACAGTCAAGCTCAGGAGAAAGGGAGGATTAAGGTACAAAGAAAACAATAATGAACAAAGAAGCACAGTAAAATTCACGTAAAGGAGAACCCTAAGTGTTCTAACATCACAGTGGTATGCCTCTCTTGAAGCAAATGTAAGCAACAGCACAACTATGCTATATTACCTCTAGGAAGGCAAATGGCTCATCAGGATCCTTACTATTCTCAAACTGGTATGCCTTCAGAGGTCCAAAGGCACTAGCAATCTCCATGAGCTATAAAAGCAGCAAGAACATCGTTGTCACTTACAGAACCGAGGAAATTGGAGAAATGCAAATAAAATAAAGGATATGGAAGGCGGAAATTGGAGAAATGCAAATAAAATAAAGGATATGGAAGGCGGAAAGATGGAGGAGTGTATGGGAATGCAGGAACCCTAGAGGCCATTCTCTGAAGGAGCACTATACACAAAGAATTGAAAATTTCAGAGTCAAATTACCATTTTAGAAGAAAGAACCTTTGAAATTCCACCAATGAAAATCTGCACAAATAACTCAAAACAGAAAAATAAGCAAAAGATTGTAAATATAAATCAGAGCAAGTAGCATAACAGGTAACTAGATACGAGCAATAGAGACTCACTACAAGATAAAATTACATTTAATAATAATGAAAATCCAACCAGTAAAAATAATAAGAAATAAACACAAAGGAGGTGGTGATTACATGTGGATAAAAGCAAGGAACAGTTCCTTTCAGGTCTACAACTGAAGGACAAAAATAAAAGCATGGCTAAATCAGTTTCACCATGTAAAGTCTCAAGTCTCAGCTACACACCAGTTGTTTTATCAGTTATGCTACTAGCTTAGCAAGAGCAGCGGTGAATAGGGGTTTAAGCACAAGCTATTTTATGAGTAAAACAATTCACTGCAATTAAATTATATTGGGACCTCCACTTTCACCTTAAAAACAGCCTAGTCAAGTAGCCAGAGTGATGTTGGCCATCCACAAACCATTATATTCTAGTCATCATATTCCTTTTTAGTTTTAGCACACTTGCAACATCAAGGCTATCCTATGTTCCATGGCTTTTAATATTTCCAAATTCTATTGCAACTGCCAGTTCACAATAAAAAAAGTTCCCCTGTCCCTCCCCATGTGGTCACTAACTCCTGAAATTTGTCTCACCCATGTGATAGAAGAAAACATTTTTCTGTGAATGCTGAAAATCATCTTTTCAAATATAAGAAAAGGAAAGAGGTGGGGGAAACAAAGAAAAATTTATGTTCATCAGTTAATGTCATTAACAAGGAATTTCTTGAACTTCCATTGGAAACACATACAAACTGACAATTGCCACTCGAGGTTCACAATTAAATTTAAAAAAAAAGTTATAAGAAAGAGGAAATAAAAACCCTAGCTTTTTGTTCATGCCAGAGAAACAAAAAAGACCTGGCTAACTGGAAGTTAAAGTAAACACAAAAATCAGTTAGAAGGATGATGGTGCACACCTTGTGAGGTGAATCCTTAACAATATCACCAATTGCATCAATTGCAGCTGCTGATTTTTCTAGTTCACCAGTCTGCATGAAAATAGCAACTGTCTGAAAACCTGCTACATGGATAATAACCACAATATACCTCAGAAAAAGCAAAGAGGAAACTGAAAGCATCAATTGAACAAAAAAATAGCTTCTGTTTACAATACACAAATTCAAGCAACAAGTATAAAATCAAACAGATTTCGTGAAAACTGAGGGATATGAGGCAATAAATAAAATATAATCCTTATATTCTAATTTAATAACACCAAATGTGCATGCGTTTCTGTTTTACAGTACCAATTCCATGATCAAAAGGCTTATATCCCTAAAAAAGTTCAAATGCATTGATAATCAAGGTGAGAGACTGTGTATGCCACAGAAACAGTACTGTGAGATCAAGATTGAACCTGCATATTGGTTTGTTTCCAGCAAACATAGAGCAAACCAATTATGTCATCAGCCCTGCTTTCATCTAGGGCAGACATGATGCCAGAATTAACATAATAGAGAAATAATGATACAAGAACATCAAAAAAGTTACTCGATGAAAGGAAATATCCTTTTAGTAAAAACTATGAACTTCAAATTGTTAGATCTTATTGATCCCTTCAATAAACATTTTTTACCATATCTCTCGTGTTTTCTCTAAATTTCTGTTAAGACAAGAAATATACAGAATTGAACTTAAAGAAGAGAAATTAACATCAATAAAAGAATGTGCAAAACCATGCCAATGTTATGAGGAGAATATTTAGCAGACAACATCATGCCACTCAAAAATTATAATGTAAGTAAATATGCTGGGAAAATTCAGAGTTGATAACAGAGAATGACAGAACTATCCTATATATATACACCTTAAAGCATTATTGAATTAGCACATTAAATACATAACATACAGCACTGCATTTCCTTAGACGAAAAAATTACTGTTTGAGCAGCCTAGATCAGTAGCCCAAAACCAATGCCAGAGAAAGAAGCACCATCAAACTCGTCACTACACCTGGATATCTTCTTATTTAGGAGACAGCTTCATCACCATCCAGTACGTGAAATATCACACACCCAATATAAACATCCTATTTAAGAGATTCCAACATGACAGTCAGAATAAATCTCATGTAACTAGGCAAACAGAATATTCCATGTGCAATATAAAGTTTGTGAAGTTACAGAAACAGTTCCTATGTTAAATTTGTGGACAATCTTGCTTTGCTTCCACAGAGCTAGCAAAATCTAAGGAGTCTATGAAAACCAATGACAAAATCATGCAAGATCTCACAATAATGAGGCCCTCGCCTATATCATAAGGACTAAGAAATCTTCCATGACCCACAATTTTGAATATACCAAAACCACAAAATCCTGAACTAGACAACTCCATAAAGTATAGCTCCTGTGTTTGGTATTTGTATATGACACAAGGGTTCATTTTATCTAAATACATACTTTTATACGAGTAGCACAGAAACTTTTAAGGATGGTCTAATATTCAAGGCAGACACCTCAAAATAGTTTCCAGAATACAGTCCACTAGTTGATAGCACTGATACCCAGTGAACTGCAAACTGATGAAATTACATACAGAACAAGCTCACTTCACTGTACCATGGAAGCATGCTCCTCTCTCACATGCATGTGGGATCTGTTGGTAGTTGTCATAAGTGAGACCCATGTGCATGTGAGAGGAAGCAAGTATCCTCCAAGATTATGCTATAATTTTAACCAAAACAGTCAAAAAGAGTAACTGCAAGTGTTACAACTCCCCATTTATAAATGATGGGGAGAATAAGAGAGTAATAACTTCACATCAGGAGCCACCTCTTTCTTGGTAAACCCAATATTATTTGGCCTACAAATAGATTGACCATTGATAGTTGCATTAAACTTCGTCTTTTTGAAAGCCTTTAGATACAAAAGATCAATAAAATACTAAATGCATACAACAAATACACAATAATGAATTGTAGGTTCCAGAGCAGGTAATGCATCTGCGAGCAAAACTGTCACAGGAGTTATGATAAATGCCAAAACCTCTCTTTCTGATCATCTCTTTCTGATCAGTAGCTGCATTATGTAAGTTATAACTAATTTTCTGTGCAATATTTTACAAACAGTTAGATGCATTGAATTCATTCTCTTGTTAACCAATGCAACCAAACTTTATAAGTAGTTGACTTGGTAAAACACCCATTTGCAAAGAAATAATACCATTCTTGCAAAGTGATTGTTATAAAACACCCATTTACAAAGAAATAATACCATTCTTGCAAAATGATTGTTCAGGAGCAGGTAAATAACTTGCAGACAAGATTAACTAGTAGAATCATAACCTGACATTTTAAGCCTAAATCTAATGTGAATAAATACATGCCATATATATATATATAACAAACCCTAGTCATAAAAATCCATCTTTCTCAATTACTCTGAAAGAACAACAATAGCTTGCAATCAATCATCTAAAAGGTCACGCCTTAATATCTTTTTAAACAGCACACTGGCCTAAACCGAGCTCACCACTGCAGCACTCCTCCTTCAGGACTCACTTCAAAGTAATTTAGGAAAATATGAATCTTGTCTTAAGATTTGATTCTGATCACCATGCAGGCTGGACCAGATTACAGAGAACTTGGCTTTTCTACTGTCATTTCCTTTTAGCTAATAAAACTATCTCTTGCAACTGATAAGGTTTCCGATTGACTAGACATAGGAATTGGTGTACTATATGACTTGAGAAAAACAGAGCTCCAAAATACACAGATATATACATCATAAGAACTTGCAGCAATTAGATTAAAGTTAGAAATTCTAGTGGACAGACAACTGACATAAAAACAAATCATCACCAAAGAGAAACAGGGAAAAGAAATGATTGAAATAGATCAAATCTATTTCTAGGCATCCAGACAGACCAGTTAACTTCAAAATAGACAATACCAAAAAATTCCAAACAATAGCACACCATGAATAAGCCCGAAAAACAAGAAATCCTAAAGATTAGTGCAAAGCTATTAAACTTTAAAAGAAATGGAGGATGGTCATTCTTACTGCCACTTCAATAAAGTCTTTGGGCCGTCTGACTTTGATAATGGAGCCTGAGAAGGAACGGCCATCAAAAGAGAGAGCTGCTGAAGCATCCTCTGGAGTCAGAAATTCCACAAGAGCTTGGCCCTTTTCTTTTTGCCTCTGCAGATAAAATATGGTAAGACATGCCACAACCCAATTGTAACCATACACTTGATACGAATAACATGGACATTATTCAAATACAAATTAGAAACTTACAATGCAGCTTATACATGGTTGGGTTCCTTGGATATGATGGACGCCTGAAGAAATCAAAAAGTTATTAAGACAGTCCATCACAGCTTTCTCAGAGGCTGAAGCTGGAATGTTCTCCATATAAAGCCTCCTTGTAGGATGGGTCGCTTGTGTAAGTTGAATGGATTCAGTGGCAACTTTCGTAGCGGTTGACAAAGAACTGAGTGAAACCCCGGAAAGAGGCTTCATTGGAGCTGAAACAACAGGAACAGCACTGACCACTTCATGTATATTTGAAGAAGCAGTTTGGTTTGGTGATTGAAAATTAGAGAGAATCACAGCAGGAAAGACATTGTTTGTTTCTTCTGGTGCAAGGTCCCATTTAGCACTTTTCTTCTCTGGTGAGCGTTTAGCTGGGGAAGGAGTCTTAACAGCGGCCTCAGTTTTTCTCTTCCTTGGTGAATAGCCACCAAGCCCACTTGCAAAGCCACCATGTCTCCTCTGATGCCTACTAGAACTACTGTTTGTAAGTTGGTTATTTTCAGCATCAGATTGTTGTCGTCCAGACCTTTCTTTGACAGAATGCGAGGACAATTCCACATGTTCTCTTTTGTGATAAGAACCACGTTTGTGAGCCCTTGGTGAGAGTGAAATAGACCTTCTATTTCTGTCCTCGTGCTCTCGGCTCCTTGATCGTCTCCTTTTCAGCCTTAATTCTTCATGATGAGATTTTGAAGATTCCTTCCTTTCCTTTCTCTCAGAAGTTTCTAAATGATGCCCTTTTCCTAAATCATGTTTCTTTGCAGCATTCCTGTCTCTACTTTTATCGTCAATACCATTCCTGTATTTTTCCTTTCTTTCTCTTTCAGATTTTCCTCTACTTTTGTCCACATGTCTATCTTTCTGCACCTCTCTTGAATGCTTCTTCACAGCTTCGCTTTCAGAAATATTGCTTGGCCGCTTATCACCTTTTCTCCTGTCATGAATTTTTTCATTAGTCTTTTCTTTAACTTCAGTTCTCATATCTTCATTCATTTTGGCCTTTGATTTTGTTTCTGAATCTCGAACATCTCTATCTCTGCCTTTGGCTATATAATCCTCCTTCATGGAAACATTATCTTCTTTTTTTCTGTAACTCGCCTTGCCATGTTCCTCTGACAAGTGCTGTCGGAGACCAGTTGAAGATTCTTCATTGTGGCCATTACCCCTTTCAGATCTATGATCAGAAGCTTTCTCATTAATAACACCTCCTAATATATCTTTTAATTCTCCTTCCAAAATTTCAGATGCTTTCTTGTTTTTCCTTATAGACATAATCTCATCAAAGCTGAACGGTCTAGTCCGTGCAGCAGTTCCTTCATACTGGTGATCTTGAGACATCTCACTACTTCTTCCATACTTGTCTTTATGCCGACTGGATCTGCTCATCATGCCTGATACGAACTAACTAAAAACAGTGAATTCTGCAGCCCTAGGAGAGCATGGAAAAAAGCGCAAGCCTTGAAGTAAGAAAATCGTGCAGCATGCAGAAAAGCCAGTGAAACTCTGGCTGTTAGTAAAACAATCGCTCTATAACTATCCTGAGCCCAGAGGAAAGATATGCACCACCATAAAGCAAGTATTAGTCGCTAATCCATGTGTTTTAACAATTGAAACCCTTCTGATAACAGATTGGGACAAAACAATAACAGGGAGGGAGATTACAGGTTCAATACCAAGTAACAACTCTGAGGTAGGCACCTAACATTATGCATCCATTTATCATACTATTTTTCAGTGGGACACCCGAAAATTCCATGAAGCCTAACACATTAACTACTGTTGGGCATTATATCAAAATCTTCCAGATACATACAGGTTTAACGGAGAATGAAGATACTTCCAATAAATCTGAAAATAACACAGATTATTCCTAATATTAGTCACTAATGCATGTGTTTTAACAAAGAATCAAATCACCTTTCGAAAAACTTGCTTAAAATTCCTACACTAAACTCACCTTGATTAAGTTTGTTTCTAGAACAAAACAATATTCAGTCTAGATAATAGAAAAATAAGTTAAATTAAATATACTGCAAGAAGGTTTGTTTGGAGTCGTACCTAAAAGGCAGTTAGCGGAGTGGAGAAGTCGGAGAATGGCGAATTGGAGGCGGAGGCGGAGGAAATAGTTAAGTATGCTTAGTTACAGCCTACGAGTAGGAGGAGATGAGAGTTGTGCGGAGTAGATAGAAGAGACCTAAGGTAGATGGTGGCCACGAACAAACACCATATATTTGCAGTTTAAGATTAGGAGCCCAAAAAATGAAAAATACGAGGACGAGACGACGACCTATTAGTATCCCCTTCCCCCACTTGTTGATTTCTCATGAATGACACGCCCCCCATATGTTGCCTCGTGTCGTCGATATTACAACGATATATTTTTAATTTTCTTTCCTTTTCTTTTAATGTTGCAATATTTAAATCTTTAAGCTCTTAGCAAACCATCTAGAACAATTGAGAAAAAATGAATTTAATTTATTTCTAACAAATGCAATTTCTGAATTCAAATTAATTATTTATTTTCTTTGTAAAATCACATAAATTGATCATGGCACAAAAGAGTGAGTTATCTATAAAATGATTGTATTATGGATGCCAAAATTAGAGGGGTTTTATGAATATCAAAAACGGTTGATGTTGTTAAATAATATATTTATTTAGTTTTATTTATTAAGGGTAAAATAGTATTTTCAGTTCAACATATATATAATCTCTTTATATTTACATTAACACAAGAACTTAGAATAAATAGTTTAATAAGAATTTTAATCTCCTTCTCTCTTATGTTCGTATTTCTTTTATGTTAATTTGAATTACTTTAACATGGTCTTATCAAAGCTGATTTTATAAAACGAGACTTAATTTTAAACATAATTTTTTTTGAAGTGATATTTGTTTAGTTTTTGTAAATCTGTATTTCGTCTTTCCTTCAGCTTCTGCAAATTTAGTATTTCATCTTCCCTTCAGTTTCTGTAATTTGTTATCTATTTAGTTTCTACAATATCTGTTCAGTTTCTGCAATCTAGTATTTTGTCTTTCGCTGCTTTTGTATTCTGGTTTTCTTTGTTTGTTGATTATGGCTATTGAAAAAGATAATTTGCTTTAGTTTGTGAGTGTGTGGTTGGATGGAAATAATTATTCATATTGGAGTTATGTCATGAGAAATTTTCTTAAAGGGAAAAGGATGTGGGGATATGTTAGTGGAACTTATGTGATACCTAAGAATACCGAGGAGGAGGATGTTGCTTTGATAGATACATGGGAAGCAAACAATCCAAAGATTATTACTTGGATCAACAATTCTGTTGAATATTCCATAGGTACGTAGTTGGCAAAGTATGAGACAGCAGAGGAAGTTTGGGATCATTTGCAAAAGTTATCCATGCAATCAAATTTTCCAAAGTAATATCAATTAAATATTGACATTCGAGCTCTTCATCAAAAGAATATGAGTATTTAAGAGTTTTATTCTGCTATGACAGATCTTTAGGATCAATTGGCTTTTACAGAATCGGTAGAATTAAAGGCATGTAGTGCCTATATTAATCGTAGAGAGCAACAACAATTGGTATAATTTTTAATAGCACTTCACAATGATTTTGAAGGACTTAAAGGTTCAATTATGCATTGTTCTCCACTGTTTTTTGTTAACTCTGTAAGCTATTGGCTGAAGAAATACATCTTCAATCTTATTTTAAAAAAGAAATTCTATCTACTTCAAATCTCTTTGTACTAGCAATACCATCTAAATCATTCCCTAATCATTAGAATAAGCCTTACACGAGGGTTGCCTTCGACGAGTGCAATTTCTATAAGCAAAAAGGTCATTGGAAGCCCCAGTATCCCAAGATGAGACAACAAAATCAAGCTTAGAAACTTGACAGTCAGTCACAATCTAATGTTCATAGACCACCTCAGGGTTATAAACCACCACATCATAATATTACAGTAGTAGCTTCATCAGGCTCTATCACCGATCCTAGTACTATGACCGAGCAATTTCATAAGTTTCTCTCTTTATAGTCACAAGCAATGTTCGTTTCTCCTTCTGTAGGTCAGTTGCCTCATAGTTCCTCGGGCATGTCATATTCTGAATGGATCTTGGATTCTAGTGCTACACATCATATGTCTCCAGATTTTTCATCTTTTACCTTTGTGTCCCTTTCGCCCTCCATTCCTATTATAACTGTTGATGGCACTCTTATGCCCTCAGCAGGTGTTGGTTTTGTTGTCACACCTCACTTGTCTCTTCCTAATGTTTATCCTATTCCAAAACTCAGATTGAATCTTGCTTATGTTGGTCAATTATATGATTCTAGTAGTTATTTAGTTTTTTTTTTTTTGTGTACAAGATCTGCAGTCTCAAAAGCTGATTAAGACAGACTGTAGGGAGAACAGATTATATATTTTGGATGAGTGAAAGGTATTAGTTGTTGTTGTTGCTGCTGCTGCTACTGTTGATTTGTTTTCTTTTCGTTCGAGTCCTTCATCTTCAAGTTTTTACTTATAGCATTCTCGTTTAGGTTATGTTTCGTCACCTCGTTTGAGATTTTTGGCATCCACAGTAGCTTTAGGGAATTTGCAAACTTGTGATATTTCTAATTGTAGTGAATGTAAACTGGCAAAATTTTCTTCTTTACCTTTTAATCAAAGTATTTATGTTTCTTCTTCACCATTTGACTTGATTTATCCTTGTGTGGAGACCTTCTCCTGTTGCCATAAAATAAAGGTCTTAATATTATGTTTTATTTATTGATGACCATACTCGTTATTGTTGGGTTTATTTAATGGAATATTGTTTTGAATTCTTTGAGATATATATAATTTTTCGAGCTCAAGTCAAAACTTAATATTCTGCTGGAATCAAATGCTTTAGGTGTGATTTAGGTGGAGAATACACCTCTAATAAATTTTGTCAGTTGCTTACTTTAGATGGAATCATTTACCAAACTTCATGTACAAATACTCCTGAGCAAAATGGAGTTGCTGAAAGAAAACATAGGCACATTATCAAAACTGTTTGTTCTCTCTTGTTGTCTGCTTCTATTCCTAGTGAGTTTTGGAGAGAAACTATCCTTACTGTTGTAAGTTTGATTAATACAATTCCCTCTTCTCATAATTCGAGTTTATCTTCTTTTGAAAAGTTGTATAGGTATGCCCCTGATAATTCCTCCTTTAGAGTTTTTTATTGTACTTATTTCATTCTTCATCCTCATGTAGAACGCAATAAGTTGTCCTCTCAATTTGCTATTTGTTTCTTTCTAAGTTATAGTAAAGGTAAAAAGAGGTATCGTTGTTTTGATCCAATAACTCATAAACTTTATGTGTCTCGTCATATTGTTTTTTCTCGAGCATATACCTTTGTTTTATATTCCATCTAATACTCATAGCCTGACTAAACTTGATCTTATTCGTATAAATCCTTTTTCTTAGGATTTTGATAATTTATCATCTTACATTTTTAGTACCTCAGATACCCCTCCTCATGTTCGATCAATTTGTACTTATCAATTTGCAGGTACTGACACTTTACTCTTTGGCACACCTAAAGCTTTATTCTTATCTACAGCCCCTCAAGCTTCATTTGAGATTGTGGATCCATCTCTACGTCAATCCATACGCATTCTTAAGTCCACAAAACTACCAGATTTTATTTATTCTTGTTATTCTTCATTGTTTACTTCTTTTTAGCTTCTATTCATTTTCTCTCTGAACTCTCTTCCTATAAAAAGGCAATTCTTGATCCTCTTTGACAGCAAGCTATGAATGAGAAACTTTATGCTTTGTATAAAACAAATAATTGGGATTTGGTTCCTTTACCTCCTAGTAAGAATTTTGTTGGTTGTCCTTAGGTGTATAAGATCAAGACTAATTCTGATGGGTCTATTGAGCGATACAAAGCTAGGTTGGTTGCAAAAAGATATTCTCAACAATATGGTATGGATTATGAGGAGACATTTGCCCATGTTGCAAAAATAACTATTATTCGTACTCTTATTATCATAGCTTTGGTTCGTCAATGGCATATCTATCAACTTGATGTTAAAAATGCCTTCTTGAATGGAGATCTTCAAGAAGAAGTTTAGATGGCGCCTCCTCTTGATATTTCACATGACTCTAGGTATATTAGTAAGCTCTAGAAAGTGTTTTATGGTCTCAAGCAAGCATCCCGGGCTTGTTTTGAGAAATTTTCTATTATAATGTCGTCTCTTGGATTTGTTTCTAATAGTCATGATTCTGCTCTTTTTATTAAGTGCATTGATGCAGGTCATATCATTATGTCCTTATATGTTGATGACATGATTATTATTGGTGATGACATTGATGGTATCTCAATTTTGAAGATAAAGTTGGCTAGACAATTTGAAATGAAAGATTTGGGTTCTCTTCAATATTTTCTGGGTATTGAGATAGCTTACTCACCTAAAAGTTACCTTCTTTCTCAGTCGAAATATGTTGCAGATATTCTTGAGCGGGTTAGACTTACTGATAACAAGATTATAAATACTCTCATTGAAGTTAACACAAGGTATTCTTCTTCTGAAGGTTTACCTTTAACTAATCCTACTTTATATTGTACTATTGTTGGGAGCTTGGTATATCTCATCATTACTCGTATAAATATTGCATATGTTGTTCATTTTGTTAATTAGTTTGTTGCTTCTCCTACTATTGTTCACTAGGCAACTGTTTTTCATACTTTGCGACATTTTCGAAATACAGTTTTTCAAGGTCTTTTACTTTCACCCACCTCTTTCTTGGAGCTGCGTGCATACTCTAATGTTAATCATGACAATGATCCCACATATCACAAGTTCGTTATTGGTTTTTGTATCTTTTTAGGCAGTTCTCTTATTTCATGGAAGAGCAAGAAACACTTTATCGTTTCTCAATCCTCAACTGAAGCACATCTACTACCAAAGAGATTGTTTGGTTACGTTGGTTACTTGCGGATATGGAAGTTTCACTTTCTCATCTTACTCCTATGTATTGTATGACAACCAGAGTTTTATTCAAATTGCTCACAGCTCGGTTTTTCATGAACGAACTATTGAGATCAATTGTCATCTTACTCATCATCATCTCAAGCATGACACCATTACTTTGCATTTTGTTTCTTCTTTCTTGCAAATTGCAGATTTCTTTACCAAATTGCATTCCATTTCTTGTTTTTATTTTCTAGTTGGTAAACTCTCGATGCTTGTAGTTGCCGCATCGAAAGTTTGAGGGGAGATATTAAATAATACATTTATTTAGTTTTATTTATTAAATGCAGAATAGTATTTTCTACTTTTAAAATTGATAAATTTTCTACTTTTAGTAAAAGGAAAGAGAAAGAGTAAATGGAAGCTAAAAAAGGTGGACATGATATGAAAACATCTAAAACAGGGATGATAATGAAATTGTACAACGTAAAAATTTTATATATCTACATCCAATATAGTACATTTATACTCTTAACTATGCAAGCAAACACACGTTATGTTACGAATTGAATAAAAAATATTAAGGTCATAAAAAACTGTTTGATATTATTATTAAAATCAGCGCAATGTATCAACCTCGAAATCCTCGAACCCAGCTCCTTGCCTAGCTTGGATCTAAAATTAAATTATTTAAGAGTCTATACAACCTACTCTACTTAATCGGTTTAAAAGCAACCCATCCAACATGGAAAAAGAATTTGAGAATAAAATTAATAAAAAAAATGATAAAAATAACAAAATAAAATTTCAACTCAACTATTATAAAATTTTTCTCAACATGACCTTAAATTTAAATTTAAAAATAACATGACATGGTTAACTTAATTAATTCAAAAATAACCCCAACAATGAAAAAAATTTAAGGATAAAAGTGACTTAACATAAAGAATATTATGACGAGCAAGTCTCTAAACACTTGCAGGAAAAGAAATACTTTTTACTGGTTGCCAGATGATTTCAATCATGTGCAAGCCAATTACCACACATTAAGATGGAGGTGTGAAACAATTAACATAATCAAATCAGAAAAAAATAAACACGAGCCACTGGGTCCAATTATCAGGACCCTTGCGAACATGAACATCGTGCAAAAATAATCATATTACAAACCCCAGCTAGTTTATGAACGAGGCTTTGCTGTTATATTATTCAAAACATTTCCCCTTTCTTCAAAGGGCCACACGCTTTTTCCCGCGAGTAAGTATGAGGATCCCATACTCACACAGTTCATATCTGCTAACAGGGACGCGCAAAACCATAAAGCTAAACCACCCCCCTCAATGTGGACAACCACCGAAAAGTATTTTACAATTTCCACCATGTGTTCAGTGCAAGTAAAACCTAACAAGCAGCTGATACGCCTGACCTGAAAGGAAAAAAAAAGCGAAAATTACGAGGATAGCAGATTTTACATTCAGACGCTTCACGTTGGGACATGTCAAGGAGAGAAACATGAAATTATCACATACAATATCCTTGGTTCAACTGGCTACATTAAATAGTTACGGACACCATTGATAACCACGCAGGACAAGCTTCCAATTGCAGAAACTATACAGCAAGCTTTCCCATGCAGTGCTTCACCGCATATTTTCTCTGCGACGCACATATCGGGTTCTGTCATTATATCTTGGTCTGTCATTTGCTCTCTGTGGCTGTGGCTCCACCCTTTTCTGCCTTTCAGGTGGCCTTTGAACTATCTCTCCGTTCACAAATAACTCAGCTGCCATAAAAAGAAAGCCATACAACTTTAGGAAAAGGAATATTAAGACGAATAAGTCTCTAAACTATGCAATGGTGGGAAAAGAACCTCTTCACCATGAGGGTGAAGAAGCAACAGACTAAAATTAGTCCATTGAAAGCATTGTGTTAGTTGAGAGGAAGTTAGGCCTGTAAAAATAAAGGGAATTTCAGGCTAAAATTTGGATTGATGAAGACCATTTCTAACTTCTAGAACCGACAAAAGTTAACCATGCAGCCACAACCATAAGCCTTTACAATCTAAGGAACAGATATCAAAGGCAGAGATCGAATGCAGGGTCAACCAGCCAGTTTAAACAAATGATATTCATCAAGCTATCAAAGTTTTCTATTCAGGACAGAAAAAGATAGAACAAGCAGCAAGCCATAAAAAAAAAAGATAGAATCAACCCTGAAAATACATTCAACAAGGAAATAACTACACAATTCAACTTTCAAACAATTAGTAAAAAATGTAGCAGACACATTTCATCTCCACTGATCTGCATCTCCATGGAATTTGAAGAACAGAACAGTATAGAGAGCAATTTTATATAAGTCCATTAGCATTCAAAGCTAAACATTGCCCATAAGACTCTTTAGCTTTGCCAAGATGGACTGTGAGTTAAGAGGAACTTTTATAAAAGCAATAAAATTTATGTATCATATCAAATGATTCTGCACCTCCATTGAGCACAAGAAGAAAAGAACAGGTAATGTTAGTAGATTGATGTGAGTCCATTAGCATTCAAAGCTAGACAGTCCATCTGAGGCTTTTAGCCTTGCCAAGATGGACTGAGACAGATCAGGCAGCGATTCATAAACAAAAAGATATAATCAACCTATAAGCACATTCACCAAGGAAATAACTACACAATTCATCTTTAAAACACTTGGCATATGGTGTAGGAGTCATGTTTCATCTCCACTGATCTGCATCTCCATGGAATATAAAGCACAGAACAGTATAGAGAGAACAATTTGATATAAGTCCATTAGCATTCAAAGCTAAACATTGCCCATAAGACTTTATAGCTTTGCCAAGATGGACTGTGCATTAAAGAAGAATCAAATCATGCCATCGCCATTATTTCTTCCTATCGAAAACTTCATGCACCAAATCTTTGTCAAAATCACCATTGAAGCACATGCATAAAATATATTACTTCCAAACGAACAGAGTTAAAGAACAACACGCACAGAGTTATCCTAACCACTGAAATTCTAGATGAGTCCTAAACAAAAGCAAATTAGTAGCACTCTTAGAACGAAGTACAAAGTCTTACCACCATAGTCCTTGTATTCAGGGTCAACATAAGAATCCGGGAGGACAAAGAGAACACCAGGCAAACCTATTAACAATGAAAATAAAAAAGTAATCCAAGTGGGAAAGGCATTGTTATTCCAACTTTTGAATTGCAGTGACTTAAAAAATGAACAGACCTTCAAGCTTGTTAGAGGTTTCCTCATCAATCTCGCATCCAAACCCAAAATACCTCTCACACGAAACATTATAAATCTTCTTCTTTGCTTCCTCCTCACTAATAACAAAAATAATAATAATAAAAAAGATAAGCAATCAAGAAAACCACAAAAATCGAAACTTTCAATTAAAAAAACGAGACCCCTTTACCCATTTTACCTGCCAACAACTTTAGAAAGAGTTTGAATATAGCAATCAATCATTTGCTGTTTAGTAGCACCCTCACCACCAGGCTTATCCATAACAATAAGCCAGTGCTCATAATCACAACCAGGGAAAAGCGGGGCCATCTCATTGGGTGGCCGGTCACTAAAGTTTGACCCTGAGTTCAAGGGCGAGTAGCCCGAGTTTCCAGCTCGGTTGACCCGGCATCGAATGGACGTGAAACGGGTGGGGTTAGTGGTTCTGTTGATGGATTGTAGAGCGTGAGAGAGTGAGGGTAGAGATTGGCGGCAGGGAAGAACAGTAGGAAGTGAAGGAGCATGGGTTATGGAGAAGGTGGAGAGGAGGCGTTTGGGGAGGAGGACGCAGAGACTGAGGTGGCGGGTGGCGAGGGAACGAACTAGGGTTGGGGTCATTTTGATAAGTGAGCGAGAGAGATGAGGGTTTAGGAGGTGATTATGACCGTTGAGAGTTTTTGGAAGGGGGCTATTTATCTTTATTTTCTTACCTCTCTGGAGTTTTTCAACTTGGGCCTGGAAGACTTGAGTTAGAGACTTTTAGGTTAGAGTACATACCTCCTCGAGGCTTTCAATATTTTTGCTTTGAGAAAAAATAGCTAAAAGGTGGGGGGAAAAATGTCAAACAATTTTATTTTATTATTATATTGCTGTGTCTCGGAGGGCATCCAGCCATCCACCTGAGAAGGATCATTTCAACGGAGGCACATATATTTGCCCCACAACAATTTCCTTTCAAATGAATGAACTAGACATGCCTTTATATGCTCTCTATTCAGTTCATGCTAAGATCATTTGTGTTTCCTGCATTTGTTTCCATGGTGTGACTAAAATATGGTGGATTCTGGATTTTGATCCATGTCTTTTCTACATTTGGCAAAAAACTTGAATCACTGCTGCAAAAACAATTTCCAGTACACTGAAAAGGGGCAAGACATGCGAAACTGATAGAATGTTTGGCAACCTTTTATCATTCAAACGCACAACATACATTAGAACAGGAAACATCAAGGATTCAAGTAATAATACAGTTCTCGATCTTGACCTTCTTATTGATTATCTATAAAATCCATATCCAAGTAATTTAACAAAGCCCCCAGGAAGTCCAAAGTCTTTATTAAGTGCGGTTGCGTGTCCACATCCTGATTCAGCAACTTCAATGAGGCCTTGGTCTTGAAACCATATGCTCTGACTTCTGTAAGCATAAATACAAGAAATTCAAAGCTGTGATTGGATTAACTTTCAATGAGGAGTGCTACAGAATACATTGTATGTAAAGTTCATAGCTTTAAATGCCCGCAATTCTGTTTACAGAACAACATGATCCTACAGCGGCAGAATAACAGAAAGCATTTGAGATGTACTGTGCAATCATGTATCAGTTCAAAATCTTGACTACTTAAGTAAAGCACAATTTCTTTTCCTGCTGTTTTCTTTTGTACTCGATCCATTCTCTTTGTGTTGGTGATGGTATGATATTATTCTCATTGCATGACAATATTGAAAATTTCAATAGCACCTCGGACATTGTTTATTCTTTAAGAACTTAAAATTTTTCATTTTACTTGGTTATTTATGCCAATGCTCATTACTTTAAAAAAAAATCTAACCAAATCAAATAGAATTAAACCTCTGAATCAGAGAGAGAGAGAGAGAAAGGGTCAGAAAAAGATAACTACGTGATGCAAATGAGAAGAAAGAGAAATGAATGATTTTAATTTGAATCTTGGTAAGTAAATTTTAGTTTTTCTTCTAAATCTATTCTATTTGGGAATTTTTCTAATTCAGGAATTTTAATACTATTCAGAATATTTGTTTATAATTTATGTAGGAAATTATAGCAGTATGCAGGAGCTTTCTGTTAGTTATGTCTCATGATTTCCTTTTTCTTTCGTAGCTTCTATTTCCTGCTTGACTTGGAACCACTAAGCTTTTGGTGCCTTAAAGAAGCACATATTCAGACCTGAAATATGGAATTATTAGTATTTTGGTTGGTTTGACTGATGCAGCCTCAGAGTGTTTCGTCTGTTCTCAGTTTCTCTGAGTGCTTCTTGTTCTTATTATCCGTCAATGTTCTCCTTGCTACAGTACCCAGCTACTATTCATGGCAGTAATGACATCCCAATTTCTTCCAAAATAGTTGCTAATCTACCATAATTTGCATACACCAAACCCAAGGTCACACAAAATGTTTTCGCAGGACACCAGAATTATTAAAAGCAGTCTTAAATAGCGATATCCAGGGAGTCCACCAGAATAACTAAAATTAAACTCGACATCAGATAAGTAGCTCAAACTATATCAAATTATAAAAAATATGATATCATTTGAATGTCTCTCCACAAATATGGTAAAAAGAAAATTCCTTAAGTATTCATGACTCTAGAACAAATATGGATCGTGGTAAAATTAGGACCTGTCCAGAATTGTTTATTATTCATAAGCTATCACCCCAAATAGGGAAAAGAAGAAGAAGGAAGCAGTCGTAGAAGTAGAAGGCCACGAACCTGCTCAGTATAAGGCAGATACTTCCCATCAAATGTCACAACTACACGATCCTTTCCATCTACACCTTTCACTTTGTCAACAGAGCAGTAGAAGTCTATAGCTGACATGCTGACCAAAAGAGTAGACAGCAAATGAGTAAACGAATTAAGTTGATACTCGATAATCAAATAACATGAACTTCATTTATCTAACCTTAAGAGCAAATTGTGAATTTCAAGTCAACCTCTTTCCATTTTTTCTTTTATGGACTACACACACAGTAGTTTTCCCAAAGTTGGGCCAAGGAACGATAGCAATTAGGATGCACCAACATCTTGGACACATATCACAACAGTATAGTAGACAACATTTTAAGAAAAGACAAGAGCAATGGATCTGCTGCATGCTTGATTTGACTGTTCATACGAAAATAAAGGAAACACAAACTCTGATTGTTGAACTTTTGTCATCTAGAGTGGAAAAAAGATAAAAGACCTCCACTCGTTAAGCGCTTAACTACATGCCTTGTTTTATTGAGTTTTCAATTTAAGAAATCCAACAACTCAAGTACTCAAACTAGCAAAACATCATCCTGAATCACTCTCCATAATGAAACTTCAACTCAAGTACTCAAACAAGAAAAACATCATCCTGAATCACTCTTGATAACGAAACTTCATCATTTAAACGCTCACTGCTTCCTCGTAATAGCTGACGAAAAATTTACAATTGAGTGTCCATTTCAACTACAGAAAATAAAATGCTAGTATAAGCAACAATATTTTAGACCAACTTCTGAGCTGCAAAATCTGAAGAAGCACAGACAAGACAAGAGAAGTACAAGTTTTGCACTTAAATGGTGTTCGGTTACGGAAAGCATTTCATTATAGTTATAAAAGGTAATGGGACCAAGTTTCAAAGCAAATACACAGGACTTCGAGGCCAAGTGAGTCCCAATGCAAAACACCAATGTATACTTGCCCAGATTGAATTAATAGATGTTGAGTTTCAAGTTGATAAAATAATGACAAAATTACGGTAAATCTGATACTGTAAATTCGATTCATCACAGCAACACAAAACCAAAACTTGAAAGAAATAGCTACCTCATAGGTAATTTAAACAAACAGGAGTAGTAATAAACTTACATGCCATCACCAAACTCTTCATTGATGATTTCCTTTATACTCTCACCAAAATGCATCACTGCCTCATTCAACCTACATACAAAACATTTCAACATCTCACTAATTGTCGTACCTTAACCAAAATATGACAAAGTTGAAATCTTTGAGAAACAGAGCGAAAACCCACCTGTAAACACAAGGTTCTTGAATCAAGTTGGGGTCATAGGACCTCATGGGCGGTCTCATCATTTCCTGAAGCAGGTCCTCGGGCAGCTCAGGTAAGGCTGCCCGTAGCTTTGGGGCAGTATCAGGGTTAAGTTGAGCCTGACGTCTTAGTAACTGGGCCACATACACATTTGTCAGCCCAGTTTGCTCTGCTATCTGACTGCAGCTCTTGCCGGAATTGCGCTTCACGGCCTCCAGGCGGTTGATTATTGTCTTTTTGTTATCTTCCATTTGAAGATGAAGCAGTGATCAGACTAGTTTTTTCCTACTCTTATTGTCTCGTCTCAATGAGATGAGCAAGTGGGACAGTGGAGTGAAAAGTTGTGGTCTTTAGGTCCCGACTAGGGGGGACTAAAACATAAGACAAATGAAGTTTGGTACCAACATTGGAGTTTTGTGATGATGAAGGACTGATATTTTATCATTTGAAAATTATAAGATAAAAGTGAACTTTCTTACCCAATTTCAAAATTGCCACCTATTTTCTTTTCCATTGTTATTTTAGTCCTCTTTCTTTCAATCTTGCTCTTCCTCGGCAAATCTAGAGCAATTACCTTTAATTTGGCCATAAAAGAATGAAATCATTCAAAACCAAACTTCGGTGATCAAAATGAAAAACAAAATCACATAGTAAATCGAAGTGAAAGGTCAGAGGAAACATAGTCTTTGGTCCATGGTATTTTTTCAACGTGATTTAGGATTTTTTTTATAATAATAATAATAATAATATGGTAGGGTAGGGTAGGACATGGCACCCATACAGACCCAGCTAAGCTGGGCGGGCTCTGTCCTTTTTGGGCCTTATTTAGAATTTGAGTGAGGCGTTGACTACGAAGAATTGGGGAGCCACGTC
Organism: Populus nigra; assembly: GCF_951802175.1. NCBI lineage: Eukaryota > Viridiplantae > Streptophyta > Magnoliopsida > Malpighiales > Salicaceae > Populus > Populus nigra. The sequence goes on from NC_084857.1 coordinate 12,893,159, forward strand.
ACTCCTCATTAATCACGAGGGCCTTGGTTCCTCGTTGGAAAATATAGTATTTATTTTTAATTAATAACAAGTAACATTTTCATACAAATAAGTAATAAAAAGTAACTTTTTCAATTAATTTGTATATAGGTTTTCTATTTTTACAGGTTAAAATGAATATTTATTTTTAGTATGAAAAATAATATTAACTTCAAGATGTTGGTCTCGTGGTTAAGAAAATTTAATTTTTTTTTGATTTCCTGTATTTAAATCTCAAGATCAGGGTATAAAAAAAATTATTGTATTATTTTTAATTTAATAGCCTGTAAAAAATTATGATTAATGTATAATTAATTTTAAAATGCCTTTACCTATCAACTATAGAAAATGGAGTTTAAGACCAGCAACATTATGCACGTATAGAAGGCTATCAAGCTCTTTGACGGTAATTATTTGTTTTTGTATTTAAAAAAATTTATTTTTTTCTTTAAATTAATATTTTTTTAATGTTTTCAGATAATTTTGATGGGTTGATGTTAAAAATAATTTTTTAAAAATAAAAAATATTATTTTAATATATTTTCGAGTGAAAAACACTTTAAAAAACAACCGTAACCATACTTTCAAACATCCTCTAAAATTGAAAAAAAAAATTATCAAAATTTGATTTTTTTTAATAATGAAATAAAAAGATTCTTCCTCCATAAACTTTCTCATTACAAAACCCACAGAAAAAGTAATTTGAAATTATCTTATTTTGCTTACAGAATTACAAATTTAATCCAATTGCATAATATTAACGTTGGTATAGCATAGATAAAAATTAGATTTTGCAACCCTAATATTACATTACTGAACAATAGAGAAATAGGTAGAGAAGACCATACATAATATTTTCTTAAAAGTTCATAATTCAATAATATAATGAAAAAGATTGTGATTGATTTTCAAAATAATTTTTATTTTAAAATATATTAAAATAGTACTTTTTTAGTTATTTAAAATTTATTTTTAACATCAGCATATAAAAACGATCCAAAATCATACAAAAATTTATTTTAAAGCAAAAAACAAGTTTTTTAAATTTTCAAAAGCGTTTTTTGAACACAAAAACAAACACACTTAATGTTATAAACAAACCTAATAAAAAAAATCAAAATTAAATAGAAAAGGTAATTGAAATTCAAAACTCAACTAAAAAAATAATTAAAACAGCAAAAAATATAAATTTTATAGACCTAATTCGAAAGCCTTTCCGGTACCGGTACACTCTTATGCATCACCTTCTAGCTAAATTTGAGCCTACTATTTTTGCTAAAATAAGTATTTGAAATCTCTCAGTTTATTCATAAACTCTATCTTATGTATATATATTGGCCCTTGAATCCATCAAGAACAAGTGGAAGTACCACGTCAGCATAACCTCAGGTCCTCAGGCTGATGGATTCCGTTTTTCATTTTACACCCTTAGTAAGTTCACGTCGAGCGATCGTTTTCAATCCAGGAATTTTGTTTGCTTCCCATCGTCTTCTTTCTCTCCTTTTCTTCTTCAACGCACATGTCTGTCAAGAGAAGCTGTCAAACTTACATTTCTACTAACGTCGATCCAGCTGTCATGGTCCAGGATTGAATTCTTACACCGGAAATTAAACAGATTGCGCAATGCTTAGCCTTTTTGCTTGCAAGCTAGTCGGTGGAAGCTTCTTCTTTCTGATACCATGTCGATTCAACGCTGTCTGTGTTCGAACATTACAAGACCTGTGGTCATCTCTGGACTTCGTCGTCGTTTGATTTCCACTCTTACTAAACCTGACCTAGCCGTTCATCCCGAACCTAGCCGACCCCCTTTCTATACTGGACCGGGTGTCAAAGCTCCAAGTGTATTCGGCTTATCCGATATATTTTTTTATTATTATGTCAAAGCTTCAAAATAACTTTTAAAAAATATATTAAATTATAGTGTTCTGATGTTTTTTTTTTGTTTTTAATTGAAATGAAGGATTAACATGTATAGCTTGTGATGCGGGATTTGCGTTTAGTTGAGTAAAGTTCAGTTTAATAACTATAATAACAGTGTTTGACATTGTGGTTGGAAAATATTTTAAAAAAAATTTGTTTTTTTATTTTTTTATTTTAAATTAATATATTTTTGATATTTTCAGATTATTTTGATGTTCTAATGTTAAAAATAATTTTTTTAAATAAAAAATATTTTTTTAATATGTTTTGAAATGAAAAGTATTTTGAAAAGCAACTGTTACTATACTCTCAAACACTCTTTTATGTATTCGGTTTATTTAGTAGATCTTTTTGTAATTTTGTTAAAATTCAATTGATTTTAAAAAATTTATAATAATAATGTTTTGATATTTTTAATTTTTTTTTATTGAAATGGGTTAACATGTAGAGCTTGTAATCCAGGCTTTATGTTTAGTAGACTCCAAATCAGGATTAATAACCATATTAATTTTTTTTTATTCTAAGTAGTTTTATATATTATTTCATATAACCATATTGTATATTATCTCTATAGTATTAAAACAATAGCAATTTGTAAGGAATGCTACGCTGAAAGCTTTGATTTTGACACATGAATATGATCATACGTGTAAGAGATGTTTTTAGCTGTTTTTATCTAAAAATAGTGTTTAATTAATATTTTTAAAATCAAAGTAAATATCATTTTAAGAGAAAACCATTCTGCTCTTGAAATAAAGTAGGCTGCTCCCTCTTTTAATAAAAAAATCATATATAGCTGCTTATTATAGTTTGTATTTTTATTTTAATTAAAATGACAATTTTCTCCATTGTTTTTTTTAATTACACGTGTCAAAGCACAGCAAAATATTTTAACCAGACACTGTATAGGAGTTAATATCAAAAAACATCAATGAAAAAAGAAAATTGATAGCTGACCAAAATTTATATTTGATGATAATTAAGGTTTCATTTAAGTTTTATTTATTTATTTTTTATCCTGCTAGAAAAGATATAGAACAGGATTGATGAATTTTTTTCAAACTTAATTTTATGTTTTTTTTTACCATTTAAGGTATTTTTAAGTTTGGAGATTAGTATTTCTAAGTAAAAATAAATTGAAAATTATTTTGTTTTTTTTAAAAAAAAAAACTCAACAGGATTCTTTTACCTTCTCTTATGTGTTTAGAATCTAGGCCTGTAAATGATACATCATATACTTATCTTTTAAAAGAAAATATGCTATTTGCTCCTTTAGCCAAGCAAAAAAGAAAAGAAAATGTCATGCGTGCAGGCTTTAATTTTGGTTTTTAATTTTTTTTTCATTTTATATTTAACATTCTAACCTTTAATTTCTTTCCTCCTTGATTTTAATTTAAATTCAATTAAATTGTTTTTTATTTTTTTTAAAAAAAAACAAGTATCCAAAGGACATTGCGAGGGGTTACGTTGTAAGGCAAGACAAATTAACTAGAACAAGAGATATATTAAGAAATTATTTTGTTTTGATTGAGTTTTATATTTATTTATTTTTAAATACTAGCATGTAATTAAATAAAAATACACTAAACGGCACGATGCAACGTGAAAATATATTTTTTTGTTTGTATTTATATATTAATTTTTCAATTTAATTTTTTTTTATTATTAATGATTATTTTGAATATTTATCGGTGCCTATAGCTATCAAATAATTTTCCATTTTCCCCGAAAGACAAGAGTTCGCAATATCAATATCACTTACCAATAAGGGATTGAAAAGGCAATGCTTAATAATTTAATTGGTCAGATTTTATATTTGTTTTTTACAAATTATTAGTTCAAGTATTATAAATTTTAGAACCATTAGAAATTTATATAATTGTTAACTTTAAAAGTCACGGAATTAATCGATAAATATGCAAACTGACCCGAATACCAATATTAATAATAATTAAAAAAAATATTATTTGGTCATTCCACTATGCTGATGATTTTCAATTTGAGAACAAATCCAATAAATTTACCGACTTCTCTATTTATTTCTTATCATCTACTTGAGATGTTTCTTTGGGAACGATTATTCAAGTTTCCTTCATTATCTACAAGGTAAACATGCACTCGAACTTATAAGAAAGTTGATAAAAGAGTTTGAAAAATTTAAATCCATCTACATTAAAAAAAAATCAAATTAAAACCTTATAAGAGGGTGTAAATGAAGCTCACATTCAATGTATAGCAATTTTATAGTTTCCATACATGTGAATTAATAATAAGAAATTGCCTCTTACTTGTTTTAACATTAATCTAATCATACAACCATTACAATTTGATAATTTTTGGGAACTAAAAGAGGATTAATATACTGGTTTAGTTGTATTTTTAACAAGACAAAATATAAGTGACCTCAAATTAAAACATGCAAACAAAAATAAATTTAAGATATGTCACTCCATGTTTTTATTAATATCAGCTGTCATCATTATTTCCTCTCAATTTTGTCAAAGATAACAACATAAATAAAAACTATCTTCTTTAACCCATATCAAAAACATAAAATAACAAAGGAATACAAATTATCACAAATAGCAAATTAACAATAAAAAGTCTCAAGAATCAAGAGATGCAAAAGAAAAAATATAAAAAGTCTTTAAGTAAACATACCTTTTGATTTCAGCTAATTAACACAACCGATATTATTAATTAACCAGAGGACAATTGATTCTTGTTTTTAGAAATTAGAGAGAAGGGTGTTGCACAATGCAAGGTTTTGAAATTTACAGATAAGTTTTCTCCCTTCTGTTCTGCTTTTAAAGAGAAATATAGATGTTGGCCAACGGATATAAAATAAGACGTTGGCCAACCAATATAAAACAAATGAAAAAACGGTGGCCAACAGAAAAAGCATACTTTTATTTACTTTTACCTTTTTTATAGAGAAATATAGAAACGACATTTCAAAATAAGAATAGCTATTTTAGCTATTCATATGGTTGACCGATTGGAATGCTTAAAAGCAAAAATAAAGGGTAAAAGTATAATTTTTTCATTTTACCTATTTTTTTTAGCTGCAACATTGGAGATGCTCTAATAGGGAGAAATCAATGAGCTCACTCAGTACAGTTCACCGGACTAAAAAAATTAAGAGCCGATTTCAACGGTCAAACAAATTTATGTTTTCAAAATATTTTTTTAAAAATAAATAAATTATTTTTTTCTTTAAATTAATAATTTATTATATTTTTAGATCATTTTGATATGCTGATATCAAAAATAATTTTTAAAAATAAAAAAATATTTTATTTTAATATATTTTAAAATAAAAAAAACTTTAAAAAATAACTATTATTATACTCCAAACACATTTTAAATCTTTTTATACCCCATAAAAGGAGAAAAAAAAAGGGGTTTTGGTTGAAAATAAACTATGCATAAAAGTTCTACAAGTGGATACGAGTTTGAGTGGTTATGAAGAATTCTTCCCCTATATATATATATATATATATATATATATATATATATATATATTAGCATAGTAAACTTAAAAATTTAGGGGAAGAATTTCGTTTGAATTTTTTTTAGGAAATGACATAAATTTTGCCTACAAAAAAACTAAAAATCAAACTTGAGTGTTCTTTCAGTCTCTCTCTTTCTGCGTGTGCTAAACCTGGTCTAGCAGTTGAATATCCCTGTTAAAGTTTATATTTCTTGAAATTAATTTTTTTTTCTGAATGACATTTAGCAATCTATCTACATTAGCAGCATCGATCAGTGCAAGAGAATCTTTATTTTCCAGGAACACCAGGGCTGGCAACATGTTAGGAAGAACTAAAATCCAGCTTTATGTTTAAGAGCTCGTCTGCTAATGTGTGAGTTAAAATATTTTTATTTAAAAATATATATTGAAATATTTTATTTAATTCATTTTTAACATTTTTATATCAAAATAATACGAAAATAATTTTTTTTTTAAATTACAAGTTCTAAACGCATCAAACCTAACAAACGCTAATGATAAACGCACTACTAGTACTAGATCATAACTAGCACGGCCGTATTTACATATAGACGTAGACATGCCCAGGGACGCCCGGCATCGCTCGTCAAATGCCGGCAAAAATTTAATGCCTAGCCAGCTCATTGTTGAAGGGTTTCTGGATAACCGAACAAACTAGAGTTAGCGGCTTGAGAGCTATGGTTCCAGTTTTAACGAGTACTTTGGCAGCATGCACATAGACTCCACGATAAACTTGTAATTAATGAACCATAAATCCTCAATTTAATCCCTAACTTATACATTCATTTTTAATTGGGTCTTATACTTATGAATTTTATCAATTTGGTTCTAAATGCTTCTTTTAGAAAGGACCTAACTGAGAATTGTGGGAAATGTGGACAAAAAGAAACAAATATTTTTATTATCAAGCTTATATGTATAAACTATTGTTACAAGAAAGGAAATATTTAAAAGCACCGGTCAAACATATAATTATCGAAGCCAATTTTTATTTTTAACATGATTTTACCATTAAATTACACAGTAAAAGAACTAAAATATTTTAGAGAAAAGATAATAATATTTTAAAAAGATACTAAAAATAAATACACAGTAAATAATAAAAATTAAAACTTTTTTTTAAAAAATCCAATAAATCTTTATAACACATCCTTATTATTTGATGGAGGAGAATACTT